>NC_136013.1:22652148-22858646 GCF_048128805.1 Centroberyx gerrardi
AAGAAGGATGTACTAACCCAGGGGTATTCAGCTAGTTTGGAATTGGGGCCAGATAATTAAAATGTTACCAGTTGAGGGGCCATAGATTTTCGATTTCTCATTTTTTTAAGTATAGCTGCTTAGGTATGTTCACAAGTGCAATTCACAAGTGCAATTTGGTCTTCTCATCTAGTTCACATTATTTTTAAACAAAGTATAATTCCAAAGTGGAGTGCAAAATACTGTACAATCTAGTAGGCCTATCTTTAATGCTGCATTCCACTGTACTCGGAACTCTGAGAAAAACGACTTCCAACACGGAAAAGTGCAACAGAACGGTCGTTCAAGTCGGAATTCCCAGTTGGAAACTCGGACAAAATTATTTCCGCCCGAGTTGTCCGACATAAGCACAGCTGACGTCACAGCATCAATCTGTAGGCTGATTTTACTTGATATGTAGTTTTTGGGTTATGAAAACCTGTTGTAACAACTTTGTAGTTTCCATTTGTAACGTAATTCAGTTGACTTGTGCTTTGTTACTAGATAGAAGTCTTTGCTGTATGAACTCGCCTGCTAACGTAACTAGAGCTGTCAGATAGCTACCGTTAACGTTAATGGGTAAAGGCTGTTGTGTCCATGTTTTCCCGAGAAGACGCACTGGAACGCATTTAGATCGGAGGTCGGTAGTTCCAACTTGGAACTACCGACCTCCGACTTCCAATGGAATGCACCATATTACCGTGTGAACCGACCCTTAAGTTGTATTCCTTAATCACACACCAGTTTCACTGCACAGTAAGCACACAGGCTTCATACCAACTGGCACAAACAAGTACTTGTCAGTCCACTCACTGTTAAACTGCCGAATTTCTGTGTCGACGTTCCTCTTTTTTAATGTAGAAAGCGACATTTTGTTGACGATTGTGTTGCTAGCGAGCTAGCCCGCTGTGCAGCAGGAGACAGCAGGCAGGTATTTTGTTTGTTTTTTTCTCTGACCCTGTGCACTATCGACGTTTAGTCACTGTAGCTACTCCTATTGGCTGTAGGGCGGGACAAATGGGCATTTGCAGGAAAAGTCCAATAGTGCATACAGATTAAATATAATGGATGAAAAGTTTTTCTCTGAGTTCATGGGAATTAATCAAAGGGCCAGTAAAAAATCAATTGTGGGCCGCCAGTTGAAGAGCCCGGTACTAACCCATGCTGTCATTAATCTAGAGGACCATCACACAGGCAGAACCATTCACCAGCCACCTAATCTAAATGTTACAGGGTTGAGTGTGTGATTGCGGGTCTGTCACTGGGGGTATCAAGAGGGCACTTTACTTCACCGATGTTTTGTTTAATTATACCCATGACACCTCCACAAGGTTCAACAGTGATTCCTGGCAACCCAGAACCCCCCCACCCCTCACACCCACACACACACACTCAACACGCACGCTACCCTGTACCTACGCTCAGGGGCTGACAATGCTGCCTGGAAGCAGTCCACTCAGCAGTTGAGAAGCTAGTTATATCAATATGCACAATATGCAGTATGTTCTTGCATTGCTTTGCCATAGCTGCAAAAAGTAGAAGGCAACTGTAACTGTAACCCTAACCCTAACCCTGTAAACATGCCGTCCCTCACGGATGGTTAAGTCTCCTACTGGGCCAATCGATAAATAGATGAAAAAGGATTTGGGGGGAAAACTGTTTTGAAAAAATTTGGCGTATATTGATGATCCTGGAGGAGTGTGAGACGAATAAAACGGACAAATGAACCCTGGACACTCTCTTGTTTGTAGTCGAAATTGTTCATTGGTATGTGATTTTCTCCTTCACCGCCATTTTCCTCAGTCGGTGTTCTCTCTCTCTCTTCTAGACTCGGTGACCAAAACATCCACTCCGTCCTTCAGTAAAAACGGCAAGGCAGCAGGCCAGCAGGGGACGCCCTGGGAGACGCTGGTGGTGTTCGCCATCAACCTGAAGCAGCTCAACGTCCAGATGAACATGAGCAATGTCATGGGCAACAACACGTGAGTGGTCACACTTTTTACCCTACACACTCAATAAGCTAGGGATAAAACATAAAAGGATACAGAAATATTTGAAAATTGAAAGATAAATCACTGCTGTCAAATACCCTGTCATGTCACAAGTCTAAATAATAAACATGGTTCAAAGTGTTATGTACATTATGCAGGAAGCACATGATAATTGGTAACATTTAAGAGGGTTAAACCCCAAAATTGCAAACATAGGTCCCATTGGTCCACCTCCATTCTGCATCTGGTGTTCCAGTCCTTTTTGCCACCTTCTTGCGGACTGCCATGGACCTAAGCCATCACTTCATTTTATTAGTCGCCAGTAAACACAGAGTGATTACAACGTTCATCTCTGTAGCAAAGGCCAAATTCCCAGTGTGCTTGATGTTATTGCATCTCTCACTAAAGCAGTGACAAACGTAATATCCTCACAATCAAGACGGTGCTGTTTTATGAGCTCCGTGACATCGTAAAGTAAAAACCATCCTTCCTTGCTTGAAATGTCCAAGTTAGGGGACCTCTCAAGCTCTTTTAAATAATTTAGGACTTCAGAGTAATCTTAAGATATAAAAACATTTAGGCATTTATTTCTTAGTCTTATTTTTAAAAGTAGGTTTGAATTTGTGTCACTTTCTGAATTTTCTTCAACTTTTTTCTCAAAATTCTCACTCTTCACTTACCTCAGAGAAACGCCATAAATTCACCAAGAAAAAGCTTTTCTTTCTTCCTTTCTTTCTTTCTTTCTTTCTTTCTTTCTTTCTTTCTTCCCTCCTTTCCTTCCTTCCTTCCTTCCTTCCTTCCAGAGATAAATGTAATTTTCACAGCAGCAACAAACTTGAACAAACATAACAAAACACTAAAATAAAAGCGAATAAAGAAATAAGAATCTTGTAATCTCCCCCCTTGTACAAGTGCCTGACCTATTGATACACTGACATACAGTATGACATGGTAGCTGCCCCCCCTCACTAATACAATATAATATTAATACAACAATATACTATATTTACAGTACATAAATCTACAAAGTAAGAGTGCACAAATTCCTACCTGCATGTCCTTCCATAGTATAAACAAAGATCACAAAGAGCACAAATGTGTACTCACATACCGGCATAATAACATGGTGGAGGAACTGGCATAGGGCCATAATGACATATTGGAGTAATGAAAGACGGCGTGTCAACTTGTCAGCCAGCTCTGTGAGCATACCGCCTTTTCAGCTTCCCCTGTATTCTCCTGTCCTTGGAAAGAGAGTCATTTATGTTTCATATAGAGCAGGTATACATTATTCAGCGGCTCACGGTCGTGTTTGTCCCTCCAGCTGGACGACCAGCGGACTGAAGAGCCAGGGCCGCCTGTCCGTAGGCAGCAACCGGGACCGGGAGATCAGCATGTCGGTGGGCCTCGGCCGCTCCAAGCTGGACTCCAAGGGCGGGGTCGTGGGCGGCAATATAGACGTGAACACCCTGGAGATGGTCTGTGAGTAAACACGGCGGGCCCACTCGCACTTTTCAGACATCTGCTGTTTTCCTGCAGTTTCCTTCCACAGCTCTTGTTGTAGCAAAGTGCAGACGGCGGCTATGGAACTGAGCCAGAGTTCAATGCAAAGTTCTCACACAACACTGTACGCTGTATAGTGGCAGTATAGAGTCGGAGAAAGCTGTAAGAATTGTTTTGTGGTATGTTGTCTTTTTATCCTTAATGTTTTCTGACACTTTCTCTACATATGACACACAAATACATTTTTATTATGATTAGAATAATGAGAAAGGACATCAATGTGCACATTGCCTTTGCTGTATCCTTTTACTATTTTTGTAGCAACAGCCCAATATCCCCACAGGGATCTGTCAAGTTTCATCTTATCCAGTTATGAGCACTCACTCTGATTCAGTCCTAACCACCTGTCATCTGTCTTCCAGCCCACATCTCCGAACACCCAAACCAGCAGCCCAGCCACAAGATCCAGATCACCATGGGATCGACAGAGGCACGAGTGGACTACATGGGCTCCAGCATCCTCATGGGCGTGTTCAGCAACGCCGACCTCCAGCTCCAGGACGAGTGGAAGGTCAACCTGTGCACTGTTGACACCAGCCTGTCAGAGAAAAGGTGTGGCAGGATGTCAGCAGAAGCTAGCCAATCAATACAACACTGCTTGTTCTTGAAATATGACACTCTATGCCGATGACTCCAAGCTTTTTAATTGGGCATGACTACGTTTGGTGGATTTTTCATTTAGGGTGCGTTCACACCAAACGTGTTTGGAGCAGTTTATTTGAACTCTGGCATGTTTACTCCTTTAGTTTGGTTTGTTTGGCCAGGTGAGCACAATGCCATTCAAACTCAGGTGGCACCAAATAACGGCACCAAGACGCCTGAAAATATGAGTCTCAGTCCTCTAACAAGAGAACTGTGGTGTGGTTCATTAGGAGTGAGAACACGATCCAACCAACTACCATAAACGACCCCGAAATGCAAGGGTTTATGGGTAAAAGGAGACGGATGTTGACATCTGACAGCCAGTAGTTCCTTATTCTTGGAAAACATAGCATAACAAATTGAAGTCTGGACTGATGCTCATATATAGCTATTTCTTCATGTGTTCTTAACTGGTATGAACACCAGAGATGATAAATTACAGCAAAGAGACAGACTCCTCCACTGCCAAAATCACTAACTGGCAGGATGACAGGTTAACAAAACTCTGTCCAATAAACAAGCTACTTCTGAGTCATGTGACTTTTGTTTACAAGCCCTGGTTCGCTTGTAATTGTACAGTGTGAACTTCAACGAACCAAATACAAAAATGCAACAAAATCAACTTTTCTACCATGGCTCGGACCAAAGAAAACCAATCGTAGGTGTGATCGCACCCGTAGTTTATATTCTTGCAACTACTTGTACTTATCTGTAACTACTCTGCTTTGTTTGCCTTTCTTTCTTGCACTCTCAATCTCATTCTCAACCATCCGTCTCCTTGTTCCCTCCCCCTCTCCCTCCCTCCGTCCCTCCAGTGAGATCTTTGTCCACGGAGACCTGCAGTGGGACATTTTCCAGGTGATCATTTCGCGCTCCACCACGCCGGACCTCATCAAGATCGGCATGAAGCTGCAGGAGTTTTTCACCCAGCAGTTCGACACCAGCAAGCGGGCCCTCTCCACCTGGGGCCCGGGCCCCTACCTGCCCCCCAAAACCCCGGTCATCAACATTGAGAAAGGCGCCGCTGAGCTGTGTAAGCATGCCTTCTTCAATACCGTTGTAATATTCCATGGACTCATGTGGTGTAATAGAAGGGAAATTGTATGCACAGTAAGTTTCTTAGCAAGTGATGCCGGTTATGGGGAGTATAATGAATTCTGTGTCTTATAGTAAACTTGATTTGTGTATCAGTTTTTAACAGTTTACAAAGTGGTTTAACAAGTCTAGAAAACATCATACTTTCAATTCATTCATTTCAGAGTTTCTACAATTAAACACAAGGTAAAAAGATAGGAAAACAGTATAAGCATAATGGCAAAAATAAATGGTTCAAAGGCATCACATAAAAGCAAGCAATAAAAAAAGGTTTTACGAAGTGAAGTAAAAGAAGATTCTGATCCGACTAGCCCAGGCTCCTCAGGCAGGTCGTTCCAGTGCCTCAGGGCCTAATGAACATGGCTTATGTTCAACTATGAGTTTATTTGCGTGTCTAAAGTTCCCCCTGCTTCTCGTCTTGTGTCATGCACCCCTCTTCCTCCCTCCCTCCCTCCCTCAGACATGGATGCGGCCCACCACCGCCACTGGCCCGGGGTGCTGAAGGTGATCGCCGGCTGCCACATCTCCCTCTTCCAGATGCCGCTTCCCGAGGACGCGGTGCAGCTGGGCGGATCCATGAGCCTCCACGGCAATCACATGACCCTGGCCTGCTTCCACGGGCCCAACTTCCGCTCCAAGTCCTGGGCCTTGTTCCACCTGGAGGAGCCCAACATCGCCTTCTGGACCGAGGCACAGAAGATCTGGGAGGACGGTGAGGAACGAGGCAGCGGCTCACTAACCGCAAATGGAACAGACATTTATCTTGTGTTGCTTAAACTGTTCCCACCCTGCTGGTCACCGTACACTGTCTCTTACCATGAGCCAGTCAAAGCAAAGCAAAACAATGTTTTCTCTGATGTCTGGATGGTTAACTAGTCTAACATTAGTGGAAAATTAACATTATTCCCGTGTGGCAACGCATAGCAGGTGTGAGGCTACCAAAAACTCTAAATCTCCTGTTTGCTCTATATTGAGTGTTTAACACATGACCGGATTCTATACACAAAATGGCATTAAAAATGGGTAGGGGGCATATTTCTATGAAAAATGTACACTGCCAGTCAAAAGTTTGGACACACCTGATTGAATGTACTATGTTTCTCATTCTCTTAAAGCCATTTTGATCTAAAGGCTTCTGCTTAAATGCTTGAAATTAGTTTCTTAGACAAATATACATAGTGAAGTTGATGCCTATGTATGAATTTCTTTCCAAAGCCTTTGCCTTTCCATCAAGGCAAAGGGCGGCTACTTTAAAGAATCTAAAATATAAGATAGTTTTAATTTGTTTAACACTTTTTTGGTCACTGCATAATTCCATTTGTGTTATTTCATTGTTTTGTTGTCTTTACTGTTATTCTAAAATGTGGAAAATAGTAAAAATAAAGAAAAATGCCTGTGTCAAAACTCTTGACTGGTAGTGTATATTAGTAAAAATTCTTCTTGGCAGGTGTTTTTGTTTACCAGCCCTTGGCAGGTGAATAGTTAAATAGTTTACACATTTGCATTGATTCACTTAGGTTTGGTCCTGTAACCCTTTACTGACACCTGTTTCCATTCCAACCAGGCTCCAAAGACGACTCTACCTTCATAGTGCAGACACTGGATTTCCATCTCGGCCACAACACCATGGTGACCAAACCCTGCGGCGCGCTGGAAAGCCCCATGGCCACCATTACCAAAATAACCCGGCGGCGGCACGAGAACCCCCCGCACGGCGTCGCCACCGTCAAAGAATGGTTCAACTACGTCACTGCCATGAGAAACGAAGGTGACGGCAAACAAACTTCCTTCTTGTAGAGCAGTGATTCCCAAAGTGTGGGCCGCGGCCCCCTGGTGGGCCGTGAAGGTACTGCAGGTGGGCCGCGAGAGGTCATTTACAATAAATAAATAAAAAGTTTTTAATTTTCAATTTTGTAATTAAGTTTGAAAAGTAATCAGAACTAATAAAACAAAGCCATGGGATTTAAATTTAAATTAAATATTCTTCATTTATCTGACCTATTTTTGATCCGGCCGGAACGTCTCTTATATTTCGTCATTGGCGGGGAATTGTAATTGAGGGAATACCTCATCATTGGCGGGGGAAGAGTAAAAATGGAGCGGTGGCTATCAGGTTGCAAAAGGAAAGCTGTTAACGGAGAATCAACCTCCACAAGCGAATCATCAGAAGATCAAAATGAATCCGTGAAAACAAAAAGGACTCGTAGAAAGTACTCAAGTGAGTACCTATCGCTGGGATTTACATTGCATTGCATTGCCGTATGCCCACGTTCACATGTTCTGTTTATGAAATAAAAAATATATAGGGAAATACTTCATCTTAGTCTCGTGTGTTGATCAGAGTTGTGATTAAAGGGTTGGGTGGGCCGCGGAAGATTTTCAGATTTCAAATTGGGCCGCGGCATTCTTAAGTTTGGGAATGGCTGTTGTAGAGAATCATACATGAATGTTTGGATGCACAGATACTTACCCCCCCTCCCCCCCTCTTCCTCCTTGTGATTGGTCTGTAGCATCCTCTAAAAAACTTTTCTCAACTTTCAGAAAGCTCCGGCTAAAAGAAGCCAGGCGCAGCACCTTTTTCCTGAACAGGGCTCTGCTCTCCACACGCCCCGCTCTCTCCCCCATTATCTCTAATGTAAAATAGGTGCTGACAGCGTGAAAAAAAAAAAAAACCCGGAACAGCGCGAACATGACCTTAAACCCAAATGAGTCTTGACGTGTTTTATCTCTTTGTTCAGAGCTGAACTTGCTGAGGAATGTGGATGCCAACAACCCGGAGAGCGGCGCGGCTGCCAAGAGCTCCAGTCTCCTCAGCAGCTTCCGCAGCTCCTCCAGCTACAACCACGAGACGGAGACCATCTTCGCCCTTCCCAGGATGCAGCTGGATTTCAAGTCCATCCACGTGCAAGACCCGGACGAACCTTCGCTAACAGGTGGGATTGGGACTTTAATTTGTGTATACCGTAATGGAATATAGCAGCGCATTAAGGCAGTAGACCATATGTCTTGCACTGTTTTCTTGCAGTTTTTAAGGTCACATATATCCTTATATCATATGCATCAGCAAGTATTGTGGAAGTTGCTGCGAATACACTTTGTTTATTTGTAAATGAAGCTAGTCCTGTTCCTTAATCTGATCTGCCGTCACGCTTTTTAAAAGAAATGTACGTTTTTCTTGTCTCTGCTCAGGCTCTTTTTTTACCTTTTTTTGTGTTTATTCCTTCCAGACTCCAACAGCAAGCCCAAGGTGGAGTGCAGCGTGGTGACGGAATTCACCGACCACATCTGCGTCACCATGGACGCCGAGCTCATCATGTTCCTCCACGACCTGGTGTCAGCCTACCTGAAGGAGAAGGAGAAAGGTTTTTTTTTTTTTTGTCTTTACTACATTCGGTTCAGAAGAAAAAAGACACCGTTTGTTCTCTCCAACTGTCCGTTTCACAGACAATCTTTTCCCCAATAGAAACCACTTGTCTTTCTCCCCTGTAAAGGCTGTATGTATGAGAGTGGCATGAAGTGTGTCTTTTGTGTGAGTTTTAATGGGTTTCCTATTGTCACATAGGAGCAAATTAGCGCTCTTTATGCCTGCGACCTTGCATTCTCCGCAGTAAATAAAACACAACGCTATGCTCTATTGATTATACAGTTGAACAGAAGGAGAAACGATAAGCGTGCTGAAGATTTGCATCACCTTTTGATTCATTAATTGAAGTGGACCAGGTGGATATTTGAATGTGAATACAGGTCAGATCTGTGCTTTTGAGGCCTCGACTGTGCTTTCAGGGATGTTAATGAAATGATTCTGCTCTACTTGTGGCTCTTTGTGTTGCCTACTTGATAAGACAATATGTTAAAAAGCAAATGCCTCCCTCCCTCCCTCCCTCAGCCCTTTTCGCCCCGCGGATCTTCGCGGCGCGGCCGGGCCAGAAGAGCCCCACGGCGCTGCACGACGACAGCTCCGCCGACAAGGACAAGGAGGACGGCATCAACTACACCACGGTGGACTGGAGGGAGTTCATGTGCAACACCTGGCACCTGGAGCCCACTCTCAGGTCAGAAAAGGCCCCGGCTCCGCTCCGCCGCACCGCAGTCATGTTGAGACACACCCTTTAATGTCACAGCGTCATGCTATCTTGCCGTGCCGGCGATGAATGATGGTCTTTCGCAATCCTTCCAAGATTCCTTCCGTGTTTGTGTTTCATTTTGCGTTAATGTGAAAACTAAAAATAACTTCTTGGAGAGTTGCCTTGCACCACACGCATAATGAGAACATCTTTTTGAGTGTGATTTGTTTTCTTCTCAAGATATTCTATTGGTTTTTACGCACCAAACGCCCTAACCCTCCAAATATAAAAGGCTATAATAATACCATACAAGACTATTTATTGGATTTGAAAAAAACCAAGGCACCCAAGATACGTCACTTTTTCTAGTATTTATTGGTTTGGAGAAGCATAAAGCAAGGATGCACTCTGGCATCCCCCAGGTTTATTGACTTTGTTGGGTTTGTTTCTTCATGTTGTAAAGATTTCCTCCAAGGTTTTGAATTGTTCATGTTTGGACTCAAGATATAAGCACACGCCACTTAGTAACTGGGTCATCGTGAGGCCATTCTGCTATCATGCAAACCCTGAAATGTGCAAGCCTCCTTTCCATGGTTTAAAACACTCCTTCTCTTCTTAATCTGAGTTGAGAGAATTCTAGATCCGACCAAAATCTGCTAAGCACATCCTAGCTGAAACGCATCGGGAACGGCTTTGAACGGCGCTAACCAAAACGCTCCTACCCCCCCTCTGCAGGCTCATCTCCTGGACGGGACGCAAGATCGACCCGGTGGGCGTGGACTACATCCTCCAAAAGCTGGGCTTCCACCACGCCAGGACTACTATCCCCAAATGGCTGCAGAGGGGCGTGATGGACCCGCTGGACAAGGTCCTGTCGGTGCTCATCAAGAAGCTGGGCACGGCCCTGCAGGACGAGAAGGACAAGAAAGGCCGAGACAAAGAGGAACACTGAAGCCCCAGCACTACACTGATACCTTCTTATTGTGACACTTTAAAAAAGACAGTTGTTGTATTCATTCACTGCTGATCAAAAACACTGGATTACTGGACTGTGATGGCCACTACTGTACAACTGCTCAACTCTGTGAATTTCAGCATAGTTACGCCACTAGCGGCTCTGACTGAAGCATTTTGCACCAATGTTATTTTCTGTATATTTTGAACAAAGTAGTAAATTTTTAGTATTCTTTGGCTGCTTAAGTGGTAACCCCTCCGCCTCTCTTACCTGTTGTATATGAGCTCACTGAAATCGCTTGAAAGTTTATTTTTAAGGCTTACCGATATTTCATGAGAAATGACTTCTTAAACCATTGCCTTTTTCTTTGTTTCCCATGGAACACATGGTAGATTATGCTTTAAGTATTTTACAGCTTAGTTTTAAGGTATTTAAGATCAGTTCGATGACGATGTTCTTCTTTGAGACGATTGTTGACGTGAACAAAGAGACATTAGCGGGTGTAGGCACATAATTTACTTTACTGTGAGGATGGAATCGATTTGTAATTATCATTTGAACCAAGATCATTATTTATGGGTATGTGAAATGTAAAGTCTATAACCTGTATTAGCTTGGTGTGTCAAGCTTATTTTTGTCTCTTTTTTTTTTAAATCCGTAGACCAGTGTATATAAAATAACTGAATTTCTTAAATGTGTTGATTTCTTAACTTAATAAAATCATTGCCATTCAATTTTAGATAAATCTTGGATCTGTTACTGTGTATTGCTGACTAGGTCTCAATGGTAATCCTCGAGTTCCTTGTTTTTTTGTTTATTTGTTTGTTTTTATTTTGTCAGTCAGTGTGTCCAGTACTGTGACGACTTCTGGATTTTCCGTTGATGCAGTCTGAGTTTCTCTTTTCTTTGTCTGTTCGGCCTTGGTGGCTATCACTGCTCATGCTAACTACCCAGTTCTTCTTCTGTTGATTACAAACAAACCAGAAACATAAAACGCATCACTTCCTGTGCACCAGAGGACTTTTCCCAGGAAAGAGCTACCAGACACCGGGTGTTTAGAACAGACAATGTAAAAGTTTTCATGAACTGGATATAGGTTGAATCACTATTGTGTCCTATCAGCCAGATAAAGAGTACCAAATTGGACTTTTCTTCACATGAAAATGTTACGGATTATAACATTCTTATGCTATTGGTAGTAATCAAATCTCCTTTCTACAGAGACGGCGCATGAATAGTTTGCATCTGTTCTAGTTTATGCATGAAGTAACGGATAAGCCAGTAAATTAATGAGTACATGTGTGAGTCTACAAGATCCCAGATATTAGTAATTTATTTGAACTTCCACTGGAGTTTGAGTTTCTCTTATGCCTTGTCTAGAGTCACCCCCCCCCCCCCCCCCCATCCAAATATCCATGCTGTACCCACCGCAGGGTTTTGTTAATATATCACACCCACCCTATAAACCAACCCTAATCTTCCGCTGCTGCGATATGCTCCCAATGTTCCCCTTTTGGCCTCATTCCGTGGTTTTTGCATTTTTGATGGCGTGTCGGCGGGCGAGGAGCGCACGGTGGCACTTTGAAGAGGAAGGGAAACGCTCCGCTCTGTAATGTCTGCGGTGAAAATTGCTGCAGTGTCACCTGAGGAAACCCAGACATCTCGGTGTGTGAGAGTGTATTATCACAGCCTTTCGGTCTCGCTCGCCCAGACCGGACGTTATCTTTTGACGGGAATGTTTCGCCTGTTTGCAGAAGTAGTCCTTTATCTCTGGATTTTGTTATGTCTGGGAATTTTAAGTACATCCAGCCACAGTCTGAAAGAGGAATGACCAGTAGATGGAGTCAAAAGCCAATCCTCCCACAACTCTATCACAACATCAACTCCCTATAGTATACTGTCCTACTGCTGAATTATGAAAAAGAAGCAGAATAGGGGACATTAAAAAGTCATGAAGTGGCCAGAGATGTTGAGGAGTTTAAATTGCCTGCCTCTGGAAGGTAGTATGTCCTTCCTGGCCTCAGATCAGATTGTACTAGGGCAATGTCAAGAAAAAGTCAAGAAAAACTGCGATGTGTTTTGGAAAGCAATGAGTGAAGAGCGTATAGATTTTGGGGATAATGCTCTTCATTAGGGAGACGAACGAATAACACATTTTTCTGAAATTTCCTCCATACTTCTTTACTTTAAACATTTTAATGAGTCTTTATCAGGCAGAAGGAAACATGGAAATGGTCAAAGAGAAGACCAAGGTAGGGCTATTGCTACTCTATGTGTGGCTATGACTACTAGGGCCTGGTTTAACATACTAGACTCAGTCATTAGACAGCCTAGTTATGTGAGTAGTTGGTAACAATGTATTGATAATGTACTGTAAATTTCCCATTTATTTTCTCTACATTTCAGAAAAACCCAATATAAAGATTGTTAAGCTTTGAACCGAACCAACCAGCTACTAGATGAATCATGAGCTTACAACGATAGAATCAGGAAAAAAAAAGGCAAGAGAACAAAAGAATGAGCATTGCGAATGATGGAGTTGATTCCCTTTCCCTTCAATTATCCATTCAATCTACATCTGTTCTCTTGTCTTCCATGTACTATGTGCTCCTTTTGAATGGTTTGACTGCACATTATGGGAAAAAAAATGTTCCCAACACAACGTTTCAAATAGGCTACAGGTGATGATATTATCATCACCTTATAAGAAACTCTCTTAATAAAGCTAATGACTTCAATCATTTCCATTAATGGGCTTTACTGCCATGTCAGCAAAAAAAAACAGTATATTTCTCAAACGGTAAAAATTTCATTCTGGAATTAAAAGTCTTCATTAGCCTGGAGCTAATGATCTATAGAAAGAGAAGCGACAAGATACCATTAACAATGTTTTAAACCCGTTTCTAAGCCTTTGCCTTACAGGCCAAATGTGCCCGAGTGGGACAATAAAGATTTGATTTGATTTGAGCTGAATTGAATTGAATACCGCAGAGTGTAGTTAGGATGTACAGTATCACGGCTAAAGTGTCTTACTACCACTGAAGAAGATTGAGATTTCAGCTGCTTTTTGATTGAGTTTCTAATTGCTTGTTCCACTTCATCAGCTTTACCTCGATTTAATAATTCGGTGTAACAATGTGGCTGAAGTGTTCAAAGGAGAAGCTGGTAGTTAGTATAATGGGTCCACCCCCCCCAAAAAATAAAAAATAAATAAATAAACCCTGCTGGCAGAATGGGGGCATAGATCGCGCTTCCTCTCAAATGCCACCGTTTGAGCTCATTCCCAAGCTATGAAATGCTGCCACACGGAAGAGATTAGAGGCTTCACTCCTTGGCGGTGACCTCCCCGACCGCCATGTTTCCTCAACCTCTTTGCCATGAACATCTGCCATCTCTGTTGTGTTTGTTAGCTAGAAGATGGCGTTACTGTACTAATGCCAGGGTAGCAGAGGTTCAGCCTCCTTCCAGACTTTTGAAGGCTTCATGCCTGGTGGAGACGGTCTGCCAGTCTGATCTTCTCTCAGACAGGCTGCTCTTTTCCCTTTACATCAACCATGTCAATGACTTTGTCTACATCCATGTATTAAACTACTAGTTAGGGATTGGACGATATATCGAAAATTCAATATATCGCGATACAAAAATGTGATGATACGTATCGTGGGGCAGAAAAATGAATCGTGATATTAGCTACATTTTATTCTGCTGTAGTAATCAAAACTGAGACAATTTCACAAGCTCTCCATCCAAATTATATTATTTACACTTTGTAATGACATTTTTTAATTGTTTACATTCTAACAAGCCAATGCCATTGCTAGAAAGATTTGTGGCTCAGAAATAACCAAAATTCTGCACAGTTAGACTTTGTTTTATTTAACTTTTATTTATTACATTGTATCGTGGTTGTATCGCATATCGAACTGTATTGTGAGATAAGCATATCGTCCCATCCCTACTACTAGACTAGTCTATAAGTCCATATGCAGGATAGCGGGGAATCACCTGGCATCTTGATATGTAAACCAGAACCTTGAGCTCAACACCAACAAAATGGTGGAAATGAAGACGGATATACTCAAACACTCCCAACCCCCTGAGAATTGCTGATGCATGGTGGAATCATTAATCAGTAAGTTGTTGGGTGCTACCTTTGATAACAACATCAATACCGTTGTCAAGAACAGTCAGTGTACATTATGAAACAGATGAGAAGACTCAATCACCAATCACCACCTACACATCTGGGTCACTGTCTAGAGAGAGTGAACAGACCTGCCCTTCCCCTTCCCATCACCCCCTGCTGTCACTCTCTCAACCCTCCCTCCTGCCCTGGACACACTACTCATTCATTAGCAACTGTCCTCAATATATATATATATATATATACACACACACACACACACACACACACACGCATTGTTTTGCATCGTGGTCTGCAAAAGCCAAATTCAGCCAAGGCAACCACAAATGAGACACTTCACTCCTCTATGTCTGTGCAAGAACCTGGGTGAAAATTGATCTTAAAACTATAAATCTTCATACCTTAGCTGTGGTTTTGATCTCCCCAAGTCTTCTTTGTATGCATATATGAGTTTTGATGACAATCTGACAACGGCAGACTGTTGTTTTAGTTATACAAACACTTTTTGGAGGCAGAGATGCTCTGGAGGCAGAACTATTCTCATGGTGTAACCTATGGGTGTAACCTTGGCAGGCAGAGCCAAAGAACCAAAGTTTTTAAGAGTGGTGTACTGGCAAAATTGAATGGCATAGAAGGAATTCTGGTCAAAATATAAATAAAAATGCAAATGGCAATGACTGCTTTTTTTCATTCATTTGCATGTATGATCTTGGAAGGTCAGCTAACTAGCTTACCTATAGGCTGGTATGGCTAGTTTGAACTTGGAAGATCAGCTAGGCTAACTAGCTAACCAAGATAACTTAGTATGGCTGGAGTGCATTTTTTCAGTTCGTAGCAAGAACACTACTCGTTCTAATATTAGCTTCCTCCTCTCTTACCCCTTGACTTTGACTCTGGCCTTCAGTCTAACATTACTGAGCCAAAAAAAAACTCCTTTGCGGTCGTTCCAAAGTCTCATCACACTAGGAACAAACAAACACTTGAACCTATCTGACATTCTGGAAAGTGTCTGAAGAGTCTGACAACTCCTCCTTTGCATCATGAGATATATTTTTTTTTAGATATTGAGAGATATGACTATTATTGCACAGTTTGTTCAGTGACTCAAGGTTATTCTGACTTGTGTAAGCAAAGATGTAGGGTGATTATTCTGGGACTGGATGGAAAACATGAGACACCCTTTGCACCAGAGGCCTTGTGGGCTAAAAAGGCATTGCTTTCATTTAAGGGTGACAATAATATATTCACAAAAAATGCATTTGATTATGATTAATTACTTGAAAATACAGGTGTTGTTCACTTTTTGGCTCATATCTTTCAATCAACCATGGCATAGCATAATTAGCCAAGATCCCCTGAGGTTTCAGTCAATCACTTTATTGCCAAGTACAAAAAATGTATACAGGAATATGTCTTGATGACTTTGATGCAGGAACCTATTGAGAACTCACATAATGACATAAGTACATACTGGTTCATGTGGTACAGGGTCAAAGACCTCACATTTAGCTTTTAAACACTAGCATTGAATTCCACTCTGGTTTTAGACAACCACAGAGAACACCTCTCCTAAAGTAACTAAGTGGATGCAGGAGATTGCTCGATCTTAATCCTTTTAGACCTTAGTGCAGCATTTGAGAGCTGATCATGCAATTTTAATCGACTCACTTAAGCACTAGGTGGGTATCTGGCTCAGCACTGAGCTGTCTCAAATCCTGTCTTTCTAATAGACCCCTTCTCTGTTCATCTCCCTCAGCAGACAGGTCCAGTGGAGTCCCACAGGGCTCAATTCTAGGCCTCATCCTTTTCTCCCTCTACATGCTCCCACTGCTCCAGTTATAGCCTACATCCTGTTAAAACCCAAACAGTATAAGCACTCTTAAGAATTGCCTCATAGACATCAAGTGTTGGATGTCTCAGAATTTTTTACTACTCAATGAAAGCAAATCTGAAATACTCTTATTTGGCCCTCCAAACTTTAGAAATCTTTTTTTAGATGAGACAATGATTACCATTTTTAGTTTAGTTTTTAACCTTGATAAATGTTTCGTTTCAGTTTATTTTTTTATGTAGTTTTAAAGTTTTACTATTTTGAAGGCCAAATATATGAAATGTCTTGGTAGTACTTGTTTTGTGTAGAAAATTGTCTTGAGATGTGAGTAGTTGGTAACAATGTATTGATCATTTATTGTTGTAGTACCTGGGCTCATTCATTACTAGTGGATTCTCTCTCTATCTCACTTACTGTATGACAATAGTCAAAACACTAAAAATGAAAAGAATTTAGGTGAATTTCGATTTTGTTTCGGTTGTGGAATTTCTGTTTTTTCTTTTAGATTTTATTTTTGAGCTAGCTGCATTAGACATAGTCTTGTTCTTCATTAAGTTGTACTGGGACATCCACTGATTTATGTCAGAAAAACGTTCTTTAAAAGTGGCTAGGCCATCTGAGCTTCTGGATTTCAAATATAAGGATAGGACCTTAAACTGAACCTGGAGGGACCCTGCCCATGTATTGTCTGCTGAGGAATATGATGAGTTTCCAGTTTGAACAGAGAAGGTTCTATGAGAATAGATACAAGCTGAACCAATTTAGTGCAGTGTCCTTAATGTCAAGCCAGGAATTCAGGCACACAAAGGCTGCACTAGGACATGAAAGGATTAAAATGGAAGTTTCACCCAAATACATTCCTATTAGAATATCACTTTCTGCCTTAATAAGGGCAGTCTCCATTCTGTGCATCGTTCTAAAATTAGGCTTAAATTTTTCAAAGATGTAATTTTGATTCCTGAAAGCTATACGTTGAGTGGAGGCAACTTTCTGGAAAGTTGTGATAAAAAACATCTCTTTCAGAAATGAATGGGCACAACATCAAGGGGACATGAGGTGGAGTTCATGTGAGATACGGTATCAGTCAGGACCGAGGCACAAAAGGGTTCAAAATGGCTGAATTCAGCAGAAATTCCCCACCTAACAGTAAAGCCTGAATGGGGAAGTGATCTGAGGTTCTCAACCTCTTTGGTGAAGCTTTCACATAACCAGGTGACCTAATGACTGTGTTTAGTATGTTTTTTTAAATGTTTTTTTAGATATAACAGAAAAAAATTCACTTGAGCATCCCTCTGAAACATTTATTTAAATTCTTCAAAATGTCATGGAAGATTCTCCTTAGGGCCTGAATGTGCTCAGGGAGCCAAGGCAAGGCTATAGGGTTCACTTTATCCTTAAAAACATCAATAGAGACAAGACTAGGTAGGCAAGCACTGTTAAAGTAAATTACCAAATGACTACAGCAGGTCTCAGTAGTGTTCTGGTTTGTGGTGGCAGTGAAGACCTTGCAGAAGTGAGGCAGCGTTAATCAAAGATGCAAGAGGGATCCGGAACTGGGGAGAGCTGACAGTGCTTTAAAAATAATTAATTCACGGTTGATACAGAAGTCTATTTTTCTACATTTCTATGGCTGAGACCAGATGTTAGCACTAAGTAAAGAGTATGACCTTTTGAGTGTGTGTGATTGCACGATTCAAAGAGGTTCAAAAACTCAAGTGCAAATGTATAAAGTGGGCAACAAACGTGGCTATTCAAATCACAAAGTATTAGCACCCAGTCATACAATGACAGATTGGAGTTCTCAGTTCAATACAGTTACTAATTAGTTATGGGCCCATTTCAAGGAAACATCACCCACCTTTGATGAGAGGCACCCAGCGGATAACCCTAACCCCAATGATCTCCCCACTCTCACCCACCCTTTCCTCAAAAATCCAAACCATGATTCTACACTGGCACTAACCCTAAATAAGACAAAGGATAGTTACATCAGACTGTGTGGACTGGTAAACATGTTGTAATTTCACAGAAATGTATCAGTCAGAGAATCCTAACTGCAGCATCTTTCACCTTTACTTACCAAGGTTAGTCTTGTTGAAATTGAAAGATCCCTTTCCCAATGACAAGTAAGAAATCTTGGTGTCATCATCATAGAGTATGTTTTGCCTTTTCTGCGTTCTACCATCTGAAAGATATTGCCAAAGTAAGAGGCTTTGTATCACAAGCAGACTCTGAGAAACTAGTGTAGGCCTATACCTTCATTTCCAGCAGACTAGATTACTGCAATGGTCTTCTCATTGGTCTCCCTAAGAGGACCATAGGGAGATTGCAGCTAGTTCAAAATTCTGCAGCACAAATTTGAACTAGGACAAAGAAAACTCACCACATCACTCCAGTTCTGAGATCTCTCCACCGGTTCCCAATGAATTTTAAATGAACCATAACCCTAACCCTAAGTGTTTATTACTTGTATATAAAGCGCTCAATGGCCTTGCACCAATTTATATCAGAGACATTCTTGAGAACCGCTTGTGACACTGATGAACCAAAAGGAGCCCTCAGGTCGTCAGGCAGGGATCTGCCCCGGATAAGCTCAAAGGCAGGGTAAGCTGTCTTTAGTTGTTATGCACCCAGAAAGTGGAATGCCTTGCCCGAGGAACTGAGATGTGCCCTAGCACTGATTTCTTTTAAAGGTAAACTGAAAACAAATCTTTTCACTATAGTCTGTATTCTGTTATTTTTATATCTCATGTTTTGTATGCATTTTTGTAAATATGTATATCTTTGTATTTATGTTTTATTTTTAAATGGAAGATTCAAGTTACAGGAAACATTCATGGCCCTTTTCTTGTTTCCTAAAAGTAAACCTGCTATTGTTTGTGTCCTCAAGCCCTCAATCGAAGCAGAAATTGCTGGGTCAAAGGAGCAACAAAAATCGTTGGGTCAAAGGAGCAACCAAAATTACTGGGTCAAGCAACCAAAACGAATGCATTCAAATGAAAACTGGCACTTTGGATGTGTCATTTTGGCAAACATGATCCTTTTGTTGACACCCATTTAAATACATGGATTTCTTCCCTTATCAATGAAAATGACACAGTAACACTATTTTGTATATTAAATGAAAATTGGATTAATGACGGATCTGGGTGACACACACCATAGATGATATGGGTAAGATAACAAAGAATCTTTTCTACTTTGTAGAAAATGCAAATTCTCAATAATACAACACTGCATGTATGAACAATTTACTATGTTGTGTTACTACTGAGATACACTCTGATAAACTTGCACATTACTCACTAATACAAAGAGCAAAATACATTACCTCACATATAAGGCACAGGGGCAACAGTGAAAGATGTATTAAAACAATACATCACACCACCAGTACAACTAGCTGTTCAAGAGGCTGAAGTGAGTGCTGAAATGCTGCAGCTGTACAGATTGGAAATTGCAAGTTTTATACAAACATTTCTTGGAGGCAGAGCTGCTCTGGAGGCAGAAGGTTGCCTTCAAGTCATGTCGGAAATATCGTAATTAGAAGATGAGCGCGCATGAACGACCCAATAAACTCGGAATTACCAGTCGGCAAATCATGATTTTCTCCATGTATTCAAGTGTCGGATAATCAAGAGTTGTGACGTAATCGCGCTTTCCAACGTGGCTGAACAAAGCACAGAGTTGTACGTGAACAGTAAGAAATGTCATACAATAAAGCTGAAAATTAACCACAAATACAAGCTTAAACGACATGGATATTCCTTGATAACTACAGTGCTACGGCATTCACTTTCCTGTGGTACAAACCCCTGACATAGCCGAAGATTACTTGCTAGCTAAACTAGCAAGTTTAGCTGACTCTGGAATCCTAGAAACTGTTTCATTTAAATGAATTTGTAATAAATTCATACTGATTTAGGCCTATCTATACTAATCTGTGTTCGACTGCCTTGGTCTGATCCATTTCACAAGTGGGTAGGGAGGAGGGAGAAATTTTTGTGTTGATTTTCATCTGGAATCAGAATTGATTTAGAATCGATTCCATCAATTCCATTACCAAGGAGGATTTCCAAGGAGTCAGAGTCGTAATCGACTCCAAAAAATGTAGAATCGTACATCCCTAGTATTTGACGACTTCCGAACTCGTAAGTTGGAACTTCTAAGAACGGGTGGAGCCTTACTAAGTAACAGGCGGAAACCCAGTGAAAAGGGCAAGGGGTAAGAGAGAGGAAGCTAATGAAGCCGAGCACACAATTGCTACTTACTGAAAAAATACAATTTAACCATACTAGTGCAGTGCCCGTTCGCGCCGCTGCTGCACAGAACGCTGTTCGCTTGTTTATTCAAAGTTTATTAATATTGAACGTGTCGCGTGTCCAAATTGCACCAAATCCGACACTGCACGTCCTTGGGTCCCCAGCAATACACCCGCCAAGTGTGAAGTCGATCAGACGAACGGTTCTCGAGATATGCGAAAGACACACAGACAGACAGACAGACAGAGATTCCTTGCTTTATAGTATGATAAAGTTATCTAGGTTAGCTAGTTAACCTAGCTGACCTTCCAAGATCATGAATGCCATGGTCATGAAAGAATAAAAAAATGATTACTGTGACTATTTCTGCCAGAGCAGCTCTGCCTCTGACAATGTTTGTATAACTAAAACTCCAACCTGCATACAGAACACCAGTATGTTTACACAGTAGTCAACAATGACTTGGTTATGGACTGTTTTTCAACTTGGATGCTAAACTATTTATAGTAACAGTAATATCAGTTTTTGCAGACAGTCCCCAGAACATAGCAGAACAAAAATTAAATGAATGTCATCTAATACCTACCATGCACTGATTGACAAAAGCCATACTTTTGCAGTCACAGGCTAATTTTTATGACTCCCAAGATAATTTCAGGTTGGATGCTTGTCATTGTAGAGTGAGGCTGTTGGAGCTCTCCTGACACGGCCCAGTCTTTTTCATATTCTCTGATGATACTTTTCGTGTTCGCTGATGATACTGCTATGCTGGGACTGCTAATCATGGCAGTCCATCACTGTACCACTCCCAGGTAGAGATGCTCATAAAGTGGTGCGATGACAACCATCTAATCCTGAATGTAAAAAAGACAGAGGAGCTGGTGTTTGACCCCGAGGCTGTCTGTGATCATAAGCCTGTAGTCATTCATAATGAAGCCATTTCCCAGGTATGGGAGTCCATAATGACAACACACTTAGCTGGAGCATCCGTGTCAGCCTATGCTTCAGGCTACAGCAGAGATTGTACTTCTTACCTAGACTGACAGTTTTTGGCGTAGAGAGAAAGTAGGCTACATGCTGCTTTTTTATCATTCTGTACTAGAAAGCATTATTAGATATTGTATCACAGCTTGGTTTGGAAATCTGTCTGTACAACTGAAGTCCAACATAAGTCATCTGGCGCAGACAGCTTTGAAGGTTGTAGGAGTCAGACAGTACCCACCCCTTCAGGCCATCTATGAGGAGACAGTGGTCAGACTGGCTCAGAAAATCATCTCTGACCCATCTCATATCCTCCGCCCAAGATGAGCTACTCCCCTCTGGCAAGTGTTTCAGGGTTCCCAAATGCAGGTTAAACCACTACAAAAATTCATTTGTGCCAGTATGTATCCATTAAGGCTTAAACGCCCAGGGTAATACTTGAGCTGTGAATGTCTGCATGCTGGACTGCCTGAGTGTTTCACACTGATGTTGTTAGCAAGTTGTCTTTTATCTGTCTATGTAAAGCCTGTTTTGATTCTTTTGACAGAAGCAGCATTAGTCCAAGACAAATTTCTGCTCAATGGACAATAAAGTCTTATCTTATTACTACTAGGCAACTACTACTAGCCTACCACTACTAGTACCACCACTACTACTATGACTAGTAAGTTAACTGCTACTGCTACTACTACTAGTGCTGCCAGTAGGCTACTATAACTAGCCTACTAAGACTACTAAATTACGACTACTACTGCTGCTGCTGCTACTAGGCTACTACTACTAATAATGACTATTAAACATAGAATTCTATAATATTACCCATAACTAATGTTATTAAAACGCCATTTTGCTCCCAAGATAAATGCCAGTGAATGGGTTAATGCCTTGGTTTGACGCAGTAATGGTTAATGGGAGGAGAGGCAGCAGGTGGAGAAACAACATGCAGACTGATGAACAGCAGCCTCAGGATGCAGAGGACACACAGTCTTCTGACAGTAACGGCACTAACGGTAGACAAATAGCGATTGGTATAACTCGTCTTTCCCCCTGCCACAGCCAATATTATTGCCATTGCAGGATACGGTCACTGCTAAAATAGCATTATAGAAACATGATTTCTCCGTCTGCCTCTGTCGTTGAACGGGACGCCGGTGAATAACACTTACAGTGAATTGCTGGATAAATGACTTGTGAAACTCTCGTCGAAGTCAGTGGGCAGAGACACCGGTTTTATGGGAAATGAATGTGGCCGGGAAACAGCAACCTGAACTGATTGAGCGACCTGCCAGCCTTTTGGTTCCAACTTCGGCAAGTAACGTTAACCCTTTTACATTTATTTGTAGAAAGAAACTGGATAAGAGATCCGTTTCCTTATGACCAGTGGCGCTGTGTTATCTGTGGAGGCTGTGACACTAGTAGCCCCTATACGTGTCGTTTACTCTTATGTGGAGATAACATCATGCCAAACCACATGAAAAATCTGACAGTTTAATGTTGCTTTGCTTATCGGCAAAGATACGTACTTGGTAAAACATGAATTAACACATTTTTCTTATCATTAGAAGCCACTCTTCAATTCGGCGTAAATCTAATAAACCGAGCAGCACATATTTCAATGAAATATCAACTTTTATAACTGGTTCGCATGGTATTCCCACACTCTTCTCCCACCAAAATACTCCGTGGAGGGCGGTAGCGAGCAGTGTGAGCCAATTCCTAAAAGTTGAGATCATTTTTTATTGTCATAAACCACTGCTTGGTAGATCATCTCTATGCCGAATTTACCAAAAGACCGTAATGATTAATAAAATGTCTTATGCCACGTTCTACCGGTCATGTAAGTTTGTCGATAAACGAGGAAACAAACTGACAGATTTTTGAACGCAGTCTGGTGAAATGCTCTTTCCACAGCCTACAAGAGAGGACGACACGTATTGGGGCTACAACACTATCAGTTGTGTGATACAGCAGTTGCGCTGATATTGTAGCCCTTTACAGCTACACACTACAGTCTACATCGTGTAGCCTGCTCTTCTGATTTAACATTTTCTCCATTTCCTAGAGGTCAAGTTTGGTCAGTTGGCTACGAAATAGATGTTAAATTGCTCAATACTACGAAAATGGCATGGACCTCATGGCTATAATCCAAATATAATGCGCCTTTTCAGTGACAAAACGTTAATTAGTGTAAGAAATGTTTTCACTCAATTGTCTGCTAACATTTTAAGTTGCGTGGCATTGTGTTGATTACAATTTGTTTTACCATTTTAATTTTTTAGAGTTTTCAAATCAAGTTACAGACATCAATATAATGTATTGAGTAGCCTACTCCTAATTAGAATCAAGTCTGAGCCTGATATTTAATTATATGTTACGGTTATTTGAACGAGACCACAAATGATTTTAGCCTTTGATATTTTACATGTCCCCTATACCCTACATATGCAGTAGGCTGCTTAACACAAAGTCCCACACAATATGACAAATGCATGGTTGTGTTGCCTGCATGGCATTTAGTCATACAAAATAATCTATTTTGGAGGAAAACATATTTTCTTGACCCATTTCAAGTCCCATATAAATTGCATGTGGTGGTGGTGGTAGTGATGATGATGACGATGATGATGACAGCAGCGATTTGTCTTATCTGTTTGCCTGCATCTCTGCATCAACACCCTGCATTGGTGACTGACTGATTGCCCCTTGTGCCTGATAGTGTTGTTTTTATGTAGGCTGTTTTTAATACTTGCTGCAGTTGGAAAGTTGGAACTTGAGCATGAACTTTAACTCATAGACCTATTTAGTTAACAAAAGAATGAATCCTGAAGTAAAAGAATGAATTTTTGACTACATTATGCAACTCCCACACATCCTCATAGGACTAAATGTCATCATTAGCTGCATGGTATTTAGCCATAGGCCTCTACAGACTATTCTCTTACCTTTTTGCTCCCACTGGACACGTAGCACGTTCTATTTCATCAATCCTTGGAGGAAGGTCCTGAGTTGTGGACACTTTCGTAATACAAAGGATTTATAAAACTTTCAAAGCTGAATTTCTGAGCCTCAAGGGCAGCAAGTCTGCAGCTGAAATTTGCTTTGAGTGTGTTCAATTTTCACACATATCCCACTTTCCATTTGGCACTGACTGATAAGTTGCAAAGTAGCCTAAGCCAAAGTTTTCCTGTTGCACTCGGCTCTCCCGCAAACACGGTTATATTTGCAAGGCTTTCACTCCATCATGCATATTTGTGATTATCTGTTCAGTTGTGTGCTGTTTCACATTCAGGGTGTTGAGGATGGACTGGAATGCAGCTGCCACAATAGTTACAGACTCAGGGTATTGCGGATCCTTAAAAAGTCTAAAAATGAATTATTTTATTAGAAATTGAAGGCCTTGAAAAGTATTAAAATGTCTTAAATCCATGTCCATTAGACATCTTATTTTTTTCACCATGCAATGACGGTTACTTTACGCTGCATATCCACTCTTAGATTAATACAGAACATGGTTGGTCGTACAATCTGCATCCTGTCTGCTTTACCAAACGCAGTTGGACTTCATGTCCCTAAATCATTTCCTGGTTTCCTTTTTCTTATTCTGCCCTATAGTTTTGCAATGTTCACTATCTATGTTCAATCAGAAACAGGCTGGTTTTGCCAGCTTTGTTTCTTTATTTTCTTAAATTCAATTCCAGGAAGCATTAAATAGGTAAGAAAAAGTCTTAAATTTGGCTTTCTGAAACCTGAAGATACCCTGAGACTAGGGCTGATTATCAATACGTGTTCTTGTGTCCTCCGTGATGCGTTTTACGTAATATCTAACCACCGAAGTACGATTCCAAAACAAAAGAACGACAGGACAGAGGACGGATAGAAAAGAAGTTTCCTTGCCAACCTCAAAATATCGAGGATGCATCTAGTGGTGACTTGATCGAAGAGAACGAATTGAAAGCCCCAAGATTCACTGCGACAACGGCGAGCAGCGTCGTACTCTGCAGTACAGAGCCGGTTAACGGGGGAAATTAACAGCTGTGTAATCATGCGTGCGATGTGAAGCGCACAGTCCATCTCAAATTGCAAGGAAGCTTCTCTGTGATTACTTTGATGAGAAGATTGTTCTCCCCAAGACAACTTGGGAAGAACGTTCTCCACAAGGATACAAGTATCGACTTGGCGTTCTTGGTTTTGATAATCAGTCTAGATCAGTGATTAGTAATTATTGATAAATTAGTTAAAGGTGCTGAGGAGGTACGCCCCTCCTCCCCTGCTAGTAGAAATGGGTGGGGTGTCTCTGAAAGCTCACTACGTGGCCAGTGAGGGCTCCTGTTCCATCTCTGTGTTGCATTGTTCTTTCATTATTTCCTATGGAAAAGCGACGCTTTCAGCGCTTACGACCCAAAACGGGTACCTCACCTCTTTTTAGCGCTGAGCGAAGTGAGCACTGGACCTGTTCTCGAGTTGAAACAATTTCAACTTTTCTGAAGCGCACCGCTCATCAATGTCACTTCAGAGTTCTACCAACCAATGAGGATGAAGCAGGGGACCAAGAGCTTGCATCCTGCCGTTTTGTAGCTAATGTTAGCTAGGCTAACGTTTAGCATAGCAACACCACCCGGAGACGTCTTCTCAGCTCCCCGCTCCAGCGCTCACCTGATGCTGCCAAAGCACTCAGCACCAGCGCTTCAAGCACTCAAGAGGTCGCTTGGTGGACACGGCCCCTTATTGCTGTGGCTCATCTTTCTGTGTACAGTTTGCATGTTCTCCCTGTGTTGCCGTGGGTTTCCCACAGTCCAAAGACATGCAAGTCAGGTGGATTGGAGACTCAAATTGCCAATAGGTGTGAATGGGAGTATGAATGAGTGTCCTGTCCAGGGTCTTCTGCCAATGCATGCTGGGATAGGCTCCAGCTCCCCCCTGACCCTGAGTAGGAATAAGTGGGTAGAGAAGAAAACAAATGAATGAACAATCATTAAAAATTAATCACTGAACTATTCTATAATTATTCCTGCGGCAGGCTCCAGGCTCCATAGCTGAGATGCTCTGTTATGTGTGTTAGGTGGTGGCAATCAAACTGTTTGTCATGCATGTCGTAGAATTGGCGCATTACTTTTACTCAGCTCAGCCAGCGTACCACTGGGTGGAATAGCACGTTCCAATTCCAAAAGGTCTTATTACATGGCTAGCTAGCGAGATTGTTTGCGGGTGAACGAAGGGTGGTGAGGCTGTTTGTATTGGAGGGGTTAAGGCTCTGTGGGTTTAGAGCTGCTAATAACCCGGACCTCTCCCAACACAAGCAGGGGCTGTAGTAAGACTTGAAAAATGTACTATGTGAGTTTCTGTAGATGTAGTTCTGTAGAAGTGTGATGGCTAGTGTTCTGTTGAAGTCCAGAATGTAACTCGGACTAGAATGACTGCTTTTTGCATTTGTAACAATTTCTCGTTTGCATGTATGTAACATCTCTCATAATGAGGAATAGGCTTGACAGTTTCCTCTGTAAACACCATGTGGGTGAACATGCTGAACAATACTGACACAAAAGTATTTACAATGATGGAATAATTATACACACATAACCTTAAAGGTACAATGTGTAATAATTCTGCTTCCCTGAAGCATAATATGACTAGTAAGTAGTCCACACCCAGATATTAGCATATCTGGGTGCTTTACCTTTTGTTTGTTATTGTATCTTGATTAGTTAGCCTTCTAGCTAATCAATAGCTATATATACGGCATTACTGAATATGTTAGCTAACCTCGATAGAAACATACATGTTTGCTGATTAATTCTTTTGTTATTGTGCTCAATGTTAGTTCGGGCTAACAACTCTGCGCAGCTTGTGGAGAGAACGTCAGGCCAAGGTCCATTCAGAAATATATTTGTTTCTGCCTTGCTTATCGTCAAAAAACATAACGTTACCCCGGAAAACATAACTTGAGACGTTCTGGTAAATTCAGCATGCATATAATCTGGCAAATGTTTACGTTTCGCAGCCAGTATAGGGGCTGAGCTGTGTGACTATTTTGTCTTTATTCAATCGCTTAAGACATGAATCGCTGATAGAAGCCAGCACTGAGCCAGAAAATACCTGTGGTACCTAAAGGACTGCACCGACTTTTTGACTTTCACACTCTGCTGGGGTATAATTATGCTTCTGCAGCTCCTGCCAAGAGAAGCCCTCAGGCTTTTGACCACAGGGGTTTGCATGTTTTGTATGACATTTATGTCACTTATTTTTTATATACCTTTTAAAAAGGGGCATACCAACATTACAACTTTTTTTTTTCTCATGACAACTGTTTGACAGTCATACTGCTTACCATTTCAACCCATTTGTAAATGTCATAGCTTCTGGTTCCTACTGACTCCAGTGCATAACAGTACAAAAGTGCATCTCAACTTCAACAGTCTTAAAGAAGTACACCGACCTTTGGGAAATTGGCCCATTGGTCAACTTACCCTTTATGTGATGAGAGTATTGGCAGAGAAAACCAACACCAACTCTGGATTACCAAAAGGTCTATCTTCTTACGTTAGACAGTGCTAGTTGTTTTTGTTGGTACTTCTATTGTAACATGTAAAAAGTAAGTTGAACAATGATCCAATTTCCCAAAAAGTCTGAGTAGTCGTTTAAGACTCTTGTAGATGCACTTTTGAACTGTAACATAGTCAGTAGGAACCAGAAGCTATCACAGTTACAAATGGGTTGAAATGGTAAGCAGTATGGTTGTCAGACAGACAGTAGACGTGAGAGGAAAAAAAACTTTAACACTGGTATGCCCCTTTTTAAAGACATATAAAAAATAAGTGACATAAATGTCATATAAAGCATGCAAACCCCTGTGGTCAAAAGCCTGAGGGCTTCTCTGGCAGGAGCTGCAGAGGCATAATTATACCCCAGTGGAGTGTGAAAGTCAATGCTGTTGTATCCAGGAAGTCAATCAGGCTTAATATTTTAACCAAATTACTCCTGTTGGAGCATGCTCATGTATTTTTGAACCTTTCATTTCCCAGAGCTACTCAGGTGACTTTAAAGGGAAAAAATAACAATCAGGCTTTATATTCCAAAATTGAATTTCAATGAGAACAAAAATGTAGCAGAGTTAAGGAAATGGTTCCTCATGTGTTTTTTTTTTTTTGAAGTGCCTTGAAAGGTTATGTCTTGGATTCATACAAGGCCCATATAATATTCACTTTTCCTCCTATGACTGGAGCCAGGCTCTTTAGCATGATGAAGACTAGTGTTACTTATTTACTAAAAGTAAGCCCAATGAAAGAACGTATAAGAATGGCAATTCTTTTCACTCCCAAATGTCACCTCCTTACTTTGTATGGAATATTTTACAGTGTTGTACGAAATCATTATATCTAGATAGCAGTTTCTCTCAGATGGGTCCACAGTTTCAGTTTTGTTTACAGTATATGGGCGTTCTTGGCAGGAGAAAGTTTGAGAAGCCCATGGGAATTGCAAATTAGGCCAAAGGACAGACTCCAGCATTAAGTCTTTTTTAAAAGTACAATTAGTTCCTGTAGGAAGTGCTACAGTACACATATATAATACAGTATATACACAACGATATTCCATTATTCAACTAACTCAACTAGCCCATAATTCAAGTTTCAGTTTTAAATTTTAGAATGTCAGAGAATTGCTAGTGTTGTCAATGAAACGATGTCAATCCATATATGTTGAAACAAGTTTGGCTGTCACTATTTATGAACCTTTCTTGAGATGTTTCCTTAGCAAATAAAAGGAAACTCATCTTCTGCATTATTAATACCCACAGCCTTTCATTAGCATTTTTATTTTGATTCAAGGCAGGAAACTTATGCATTTTAATGTCCCATTCATTTCCAAGCAAGATATAAAGAAATCTACCTTGTTCCTCACCGAATGATACTGAATCATTGTGGGTGCTTCACTGCTTTTGCTAGCACTGCAGACAGAGATAGCTGCGCTGAAAAACCATCGCACTAAAAACAATAAACCTGGCTGGTTGTTCAAACTGAGAAATCCCCTTGAAATGGGAATGAAAGAAAGTTTGGCAACATAAACCGTCCCAGATTAATTCCCCCAAAATTGCAGCAGCCCCAACTTACTCCTCCCATAGCGTCAACAAAAGAACCCCCCCCGACTCCCTACTACTGCACATTGTTCAAAATGCATTCATTTCTTATTTGATTTTGTGCGTGTGAGAGAGACAGAGAGAGAAAGAGACATCTATACACAGCACTCTCATATCAAAGTGCAAAGAGAATTCTAGAAATATGTTTGTCACTGGTGGGGCTAATATCAGATTTTCATTACTATTCATCACTTTTCAACAAACATGTACACTATGCTGATCCTCATTAGCTCTTGCCAGACCACGTGCATGAGCCTCATACTATTAAGTTGGAAGGACTTTGGGAAACTGTGGCCATCATACAGTCAGCAATGCAGCTGTTTGAACAGTAAAAATCTGAGCCATGCCTATTCAAACAATGAATATAGAGAAAGGGAAAATGCATCAAACAGTTTGAATTCACCAGGGAGAGGTATGAGTGGAAAATTGAACTGGGATGATTGCAGAAGATACATCACATTCCTGTTAGTTTTGTGCATAGGAAAATCGCTCCATATTGGCTAAGTTATTGACCTCCGGGATATTACATACATGGTAGATGTAGTGTAGATACATATAGAGTTGCCATACATACTGCATACAGATAGATAGATTTACATATAGAGAAGCAAATATTTATATCAATCAATCACTAACGCTTTGAAACAGAAAAAATGTATATTGGACATAACAGATTGGAAAAAGACAGGTTTTAAATATAGGTGCTACATGTATCATTTTAACATGAATAAATCATTAGCACATTCATTTGAGACATTAGTATAATTACCAAATACAAATTAGACCATTGCCGAGAAGATTGTTTGCTGGACTGCTTTATGGCAAAAAGGGAGATAGCTTTACAGCACAAAACAAGACGTGGGCTGCTTTTTAAAGGCATTTTGGACAATCACAGTGAAGAGAGACAGGTAGAACGGGAGAGAGAGTGGGCGATGACACGCGACAAAGGTCTTGGGCCGAATTCCAACCCAGGACATTGTGAATACATTGTGTATGCAACTGAGCCACCAGGTCGCTGTGCCTCCAGGGAAAACAGAGAAAGTAGTAACATTCTCTTTGCAACAAGAAAGAATGGGGTTTATGGGAAAATTGTCTCCACCATGGTCTCATTTGTTTACAGTAATTATACCAAGATATCACAATTAATTTGACAGTGACATACTGATGTTTGAAAATGCTAAATGTAGCACCTTTATTCTATACAATATTAGTTCAAATTCAGACTCAGACACTGACTCTGTGTGGTACCGTAACTGGACAGTGATTGGCAGATAGAAGCCCTCGAATTCAAGCAATGCAATCATGGTTTGAGTGGCTGGACCTCAAGCCGTTAGAACTGAAACCAATTAAATTCAACCAATGTGTCTTTGGTTGACTGGGTAAATCTCTTGTGAGTGTGTGAGTGATGTGTATATGTAAATTTTGCCCTGAAGTAATACTGTTGAACATAGTGTCTATCCCCTCCAGTTTTATAACTCATCAGTGACTTCTTCTGAAAAGGCAGTGGTCACACAGCAGAACTGGAAAGCAATGAGATATCACAAGTGCAGCAAGAGCGTCACCCTCTGTGATTTTCTATTGACATCGAGACATTGATAAGTCCACCCATCCGAAGCTTAGTGACTGATCCTGTGGAAATTTGGGGATTAATATTTTTTATATTAAAGCTACATAACGCACGTTTGCAGAGGTAACTGTCTGAAAAATGTGAACCTCAATACCCAGAAATCGTGTAATGTGACATCAGTAAACTGCACACAGCACCGGCCGGACTGTGATGCTTTATACCAAAGGATACCAAAGGGATTAGAGAGGAAAAAGATCTAAAGTTGGTGAGTCCAGCTTTCTCTGGACGGAGCGCTGCTCACTGCTGTTTAGGAGACAGCTTGGGTTTCACTGTTAATCGTAACTTCTTGTGTGTGGAGAAGATTTCCCACCAGTGACCATACCCACACCAGAATTTAATTTGGGCAAACAGGGTGAATCTACGGCGTCACAGTTAGTGGGAATGAGAGATTCTTCTCTGCTGCAGCCCCACTTTTTGATTTTGACTGATAAAACAGCCGGATTTTTACATAAAACTCGTGTCTATTGTGGATTTAAAGCAGTGAAAAAATATTTACACAATTTCTGATGAGTCAAGCACAGCACCACAGCAATGCTTTCCTTCAGTAAGAGTCGTTACCATGGCTGGGTAAATCTGGTGTTCACATGTTTTTCCTGTTTAAGCCTCCTCTCCATGTGCATCGATAGGTTTGACAGAACCTCTTGGTTACAAAATACAACTCCTATTATCTCAAAACCAGAAACATGGAACTTTGGCACAATTTGGCACATTTTCTAAAATGTACATGTTTGCAATTTCTAAAATGTGTACCTTTGCAAAAACGCATGCACAGAATCCACCAAATATATGTGCTTGCACTTTTGCAGCGGAAGCCTTGTCTGTCTGCATATAAAGTATGAGCAAATGAGTGGGAATATGCCCCTTAGCGAGCTTTTTCAGATACTTATTATAAATAAAGCGAATACGTAACGCTGTGCTCCTTCCGTATTTTATTTCAGGAATGCCAACAGCTCTTCAGTGTCTCCTTGGATCCCAAATATGATTAATTACGATATGTTCAATTCAAATGTTCTGAAAGAAATCCCAGGAAAATTTCAATGACAAATTGCTACTCCTTTAAAACTGTACATCCACACCTATTTTAGAGCTGAACCCTTTGCTGTCACTTTCCCAGGGTAGTTTCAAAAGGACCTCAAAGAAAAAATGGGGGAAAGGCTGTTATGAGTGGGTTGATCCGGGCTGTGTTTTTCATCCTCAGTATTCTAGTATTCATGCTGATTTCAGACATAATGATCTTAAAAGGATGTAGATGAAAGACCACAGCCTGACAAAAGTAGTAATTGTGACACCTGCCAAGAGCATCCAGCTCTTGTCGTCTATCCATTTCCTTTTTGAAATGAACATTTTGTTCCACTGCTGCATAGGTAATGTCTTCTGCGTGATAAAATACAAGTTGAAGCTGGTTTATCCAAATGTCTTGCTTGTGAAATCACCAGTTGACCATCTGGAACATCTGAAAAACATATGCGTTATTGTATTTGTACTTTCCTTGTTGATGAATGCAAGTAAAAACACTTAAACTGAATTAGCCTGTGCAGGGTGTTTCAGAATGTGCATGCAAAAGGCTTTAGTTTGGTATTTCAGTACTGTGAATATATCATACTCCTTAACAACCTCTGGGTTCAGATAAATGTGGTTCTATAGTAATGACTCGTTTTACAGTGAACTTGGGTTTCTCAATGTGCCACTTGCTCAAACAGTCAATAGGAGTGGCTCTCAAAAGCACTTTGTAGATTAGAAAGATTTGATTTTTAGAAAAAATCATCATCATCCATCGAGCATAGAAGATAATTTTTTCCACTTCAGTTGTGCAAAGCCACAGCCTTTCAGTCTGATTCCATTCATTCAACGCTGAAAATTTACTTTGCACCCTCTCATTGGAGTCACTACAGAGTTGGGGTGGTGCTTTGTGGTAGCTGTAAGTGGGGTCGAAGGGCGTAGACTGTTGCACTACATAGTATGACTCATTGTATCAGTTTGGACTCAGGACATTGATTAAATGCACTGATGTGTTGAACAGAAAATGTTCTGAGTGTACAAAAGTGGCCAGGTTGAAACTGCTTTTAAGTTCATATCTCCTTAAAAGGTCCTTATGAGGTGATTATTCTATAAATGCCACTTGGCCAACTTAACATTAGGAACTAGGGATGGGACGATATATCGAAATTCAATATATCGCAATACGAAAATGTGACAATACGTATCGTGAGGCAAAAAAATTAATCGGGATATTAGCTACATTTTATTTTGCTATAGTAATGATGTTTTTAAATGGTTGAAATTCTAGCAAGCCAATGCCATTGCTAGAAAGATCTGTAGCTAAGAAATAAACATAATTCTGCAGTCATTGAACTTTTATTTATTACATCGTTTTGTGGTCGTATTGAATCGTGAACCCCATATCGCGTATCGAATCGTATCAAGAGATAAGCATAGTGTCCCGTCCCTATTAGGGACTCCTAGTTGGACACACATTTTCTACATCACAACAAAATAGTTCTAGAATCCAAAGTTAGTTGAAATTCCTAGACCTTAAAAATGGTGCAATGGTCCCACTAATAATTTATACCAATGTCTTTGATGCTCCTTGGAATGAATTATCAAATATCAAGTGAGTCCTTATGCAATACCTGCCACATGGCTGATGTTGTATCCTCTGTTTGATTCTTTCCTCCTACTGTGAGATCAGCTTTGTTCCCTACCAGTCAGCTGCCACAGACTAAAAGAATTACTATACATGTTCACCCTCTGGCACATCTGTAATATATACAGCCAGCTTTATAAAAATATAACCATGTATCTCAGGCAATATTGCGTTTAGATTCCCAGCTATTCTACTGCGGGTTTGGTCAAAGAACCAACCAGTGTTACTTTATATATTTGTAAACTTTTATTCACTAAGGAAGGAGTGTCCAGTCTTCTTCTGTTAGTTATTGAGCAGCTCCACTGAAGCAGTTTGGGGTTGAATGCCTTGCTCGAGGGCACCTCAACTATAGTTGCTGAGATTAGAGAGCGAACTTCCAGCCGCAAGCGTGCCTCTTTAATCTTTAAGGTGCACTATGCAACTTCGCACTTTGGCAGACCCAAGTGGCAGCAAGGATAACTGAACTTTTAAAAATTTGAAGGAGTTCACTACCCAGAAGTCATGCAACTTGACATCAGTAAACTAAGCATTCCTCTGACTTTGATTTCTTCTTCTTGGTGTCTGGAGGGGTGGAGGTAGTGAAGAGGTTCAGCCATTGTTGGTGAGTCCAGCTTTCTCTGGATGGAGTGCTCGCTTACTGCTGTTTAGGAGACACTTCTGTATTTCACGCTTAAGTTTCGATTTGTCACTCCCTGTGCGCCGAGAAGATTTCCCGCCAGTGACCATACCAACACCACAATGTAATTTGGGCAAATACGGCGAATCTACGGCATCTACTGTCATAGAACTTCATCACTGTAGTCCTAGAATATTCCAAATGGCCAATACATAATACATAACTGGGCATGGACTATTTTCTCTCACAAACTGACCTGATTTTAGAGAATATGACTCATCCATACATAGCAAAATGTATTGTTTCAAACTGCCACCCTACTAGCCAACAGAGTTTTGTTCAGCCTACCTTGCATAACTTGGGAAGGCTTTGGCAACGCTGGACACCAGCCTTTGATAACAATTCCTCCAGATATTTTGGGGACCTGCTTTAATCTTCCCGCTATTCAAGTCTATGCCCTGACCCCAACTTTGAAAATCACTGTCCAGCGCCAGTATTTTAGCTTTAAAGAAAATTTGCCAAAGAAACCTTAAGATGAAGAACCATATTTCTGTTTGAAATCTTCAGATGTTTTCAGATCTCAATATATAAGGATTAGGAGTCTGCAAATGTTGGAAGCCATGCATGTAAAAAAAACGATAGTAGCATATAATATTCACTCTCTGGATTATATGAATGGACAGCAATTGCTTGTATAATGTATTGTGGATTGTGAAGCATTCCAGGATATTTAGCACAGTGGGATCATGTTGATATGATTGTGGTGATCTTAGAACAATTTCAAAATGTACAAATTAATTTAGTAATTCATTTAAATTTGCAAAAGGTGATGGTGCCTGTAACTCTGTTTCCATGTACAGATTTCAGGTTCAAACTCGTGAACTTTTGGCCAAAAAATGAATTATTTATCTGATATAGCTCTACAAAGAGGTCTTTACATGTTTGAAATTTTGAAGATTTTTGAAAATGTCCATTTAAGTGGGTAAAAATTCAAATGAAAAGGCTTGCAGTGTATTAGTTCTGCCATACGGAAGGTAATAATATTTGAAACGCTTGATATCACAGGCAGATGGAGGCTCCACGTCAAAATCTTGAAAGAGTATCCAGGAAACAGCATGTCTCTAAAGTCCTTAAATATTTACTAAATCTCATGTCTCAAACTACATTTTAATTTACTCTTCAGCTCCTCTTATGTCTTGAATGTTTTCTCTCTGCATGAGAACTGCAGATCGCTTTTTTTTTTAAAGGTGAGAGGGTCATTTTTTATTACTGAGACAGTGAGAGAGCTGAGAGGGAGATAGAATGGGGGAGACACAGGAGAGTATGTTCTGATTGGATTAGATCAGAGGTAGGGATCTTAAAGTAATGATCTGTGACATTTTCATATAAATAAATGACCGTTTTGCTACTCTCTGCTGATATAACACAATAGTGAGCCAACCCAGAGCCAATTTGTGAAAGCTTTTCCATTTGCTGTTCGAAACACCCGGCGTCTGGTAGGTCTTTCCTAGGAAAAACAGACAAAGGAAAGAAAAGAGCGCCACCTACAGACACTCAAACTTCATCAACAGAAAATCCAAGGGAAAAAGACGTCACAGTGCTGGACACACTGTTTGATTGACAGGTGATCTCTGGGAAGAGCAGTGCAGAAACACCACAGCAATGAGCACTGAGCACCAAAGATGGAGAAAAAAACAAAACAGATATCGCAGATGAACACTGTAGCCACTACACCACCTCAGGGCATGTCCTGTGTTTTTACTGCGCTGATATCCTCGCTGGTTCTCGAACTAATTCGAGTACATGGTGCGGCGGCTGTTTGCCATGACATTTGTCAGGGGATCTAATTTAGAATGATTTTAGGTTTAATGCAGTATGCAACAAAATCTGTGATGTATTTGATAGCGGTCTAGTTTGGATGTTTGGTATTTTTAATTTGGCACTTGGATGACTTTTCTACCCAGTGCTTGTCAGCATTATTGACATCCCTTGCAATTTTGTTGATGTATTGCTTGAAATAAAAAAAAATAAAAACAGCTTCATGCTCACAGCTTCATCATTCTTAACAAGAAACATATTCAAACTTATGATTTATCACTTTTACACTGAGGGGTATACAGTTTTGAACCAAATGACAACATGATGACATCCTTTTCTCTTTATGGAGTGGAGCAGTTCTGTACTTTCCACTTTCCACTAATTGTGTTAGCTAAAAGACTGCATCATATGTCAGGAATATTAGCCACAGAGAGGAGGTTGGGTAGTGAAAAAGTAGAAAGTAATGAATGAAGCAGGTCCTCTCTGCAGTCACTACAGGCAGTCGTTGAGACTGCCTACGCTGCCTTTGTGTATCTGTATTCCCACGAGGAACAGCAGAGGATAGGCTTGTGTTGTGTCCCTCTAATGTACTACACGCTGTCCAGCAGGCATTTTTTTCCACAGAGCCTCTACATGAAGAATTGATTTACAGCTCTGTCCTCCTTGGAGGGAAAATAGCAACAACCTTAATTCCAAAGTCTCTTTAAAGAGAATTGGATGACGTCATGCACATACTGATTGTCACCTTCATCATTATCCCCAACTCTTCAAGAGATGATGGTCGCCATCAAATGTGTACATCATCTGGGCTAAAGTAAATGTTCTGCTATATCTATGAAATGTAGCCTAGATATTGCCTGCAAAAGAACAGTGGGACAACAAACCACTCTGGTATCCATTTCCATCCTTAACCTTATTGTGACTGCTGTCCTCTTACCCTATGCTCTTATTTATTCCTAGGCTACTGCTGATAGTGATGATGCACAGAGGTTTAGTTCATGGCAGTGTTTTAGTCTGGCATTATTACAGTATAAGAAAATGGTTTTCAAGTTAGGGGTCAGGACCATCCAGGTGATCACAAGGTGATTTGGGGTTGGTGGTGTTGGTAATGGTGGGGGGGTCACAAGATGATTTGTGGAACATGAAAATAGGTTTTCAACACAAATTTATTATCATTTTTCCAATCTTTGTGATAAATACCCTTGTGAAATAATGAATATTTTCAGTCTCCAGGCTTCTTCAAACAATTAATCAAGTACAATAGCCTGAAAATTACAGTCATCAGTTGGAGTCATAGTCTTCTGCATGTTTACATCTACAGCGAGGCATTGTTTTGTCTTTGATCGTGCCTGGCTCAAAATGTTGAGAATGCTATAAAAAAAAAACTCTGGATAACTTTCAGCTAAATACCAAAAATATAATTGTGATACACTCTCCACGTCTCACTTCAGAAGAGGAATTTGTCCTTCTTGTGCAGCAAGGGCAAATTCCAATACAGTATAATGTTGCTACCTATTTAGGCCATTATCTGGGACTCCTCATCCAGGATCATTCATTTTTTAGTCTTGATTTCACTTCTCAATATTTCTCACCTTTGTCTTAATATATAGAAACACCATGGAAAGGCTTGGTGCAAAGCATATGAAAAAAGGGTTACAAAGAAAAAAAGAAGCACAGATCCTGTACAGACCCACATTGTGTGTTCAATTCTATGCACTGAAGCACTGTGACACGGTTAAATTAGCTGATTCCACTAACATTAACATTAACTAACACTAACATTACTTAAATACTACAAGGTAATGTTTAAGTCACCTACCGTTAAAGTTTGTAGGGCAGCAAAGACGAGTTACTCTCTGCAAATCCCCGTTAACTGTGGAATGTAAAGTTTCACTTTTGTTTTCACACCAGGAGACTCTGTGGATTGAGTTCAGTCTGCTGGTCTGCTGTCTGTATGTCTCCACATGACAAACATGATGTGATGCGACATCAGGCGCATTAGAGATCCATTTAGATCCATTTCTATACAGACCAACTTTTGATTTTGTGCCTCCGCATGGGGAACACTGCATCTCACAGTCAAAGACGCCCTCTAGAGGCCATCTGACGAAGTGCCTCATCTCACTAAGCGTTACCTGACTGACTGCCTGCCTGACCTGAATTTGCCTCGTGATGTCATCGGCTGCGCCGTGGGAAAAAGGCACTCTACATTAATTTTTGAATTCTTGTATTATTTACTAAAAATTAATGCAGTCAACAGCATAGCAGGAGGCATTTGATAATGCTTCAGCCGAAAGGGAAACCTAGTGAGAAACATCTGCCATCAAATCTCTGTATATTGGGCCGTTCCTTTACCCCACACTTCAATCACTTCAATCCAACTGTTACTTTTTCTTTCCACTGGGGGGGATGATGCATCTCACCACTGTACTCCAGCAAAAATACTTCAAATAATTTCCAAAAATACACTGATTGGCCCAAGGGGGATCGTGCGTTTGTCCATGTGTCACACGTAATGTCTCAAACATCACAGTTTGGATTATGACCAATTATGACGGATTATTAACAACTACAGGTCAAAAAAATGTGACATATTTGTTATTGACCGGCCCAGAGGGGGGCAGCATCATTAGTGGGAGATGGCATGTTTGCTGTTGCCTTGTTTCCACATGCAACTAAATTAGTTTGTTATAGAAATGGCCAATGTACCCTTTATACGATCTAAAATGTGACTTGTGGCATTGTCGCGCTGAAAATAACTCTGTTTCTGGCACACATTCAATTAGCCTCAAGATAGAAAAGCTCAAGAAGTCTCAGATTCATTGCAGCAGCTCAAGGGCTTTTTTTTTAATGACATTAGTCTGAGTCATGAGTCTTGCTTCTCTCATTTCTAGCGTTTGGAGAGAGTTCATGTTTAAAATTATTGATTGAGCTGTCCGAGATCACAGGGAATAACATGGATTCTGTTCCAGGGTGGGCTTTTGCTTTACTACATGATGTTTACAGCAAGGTATTTGTGAAGTCTGTACCTATACAATTCACAGACAATCCGCAGTGTATCGTGCAATTTCTGTGCAGTGTCTGAGTTGGTTATTGTTGTCACTTTCAGCCTTGCCATGTCCTAGGCACTATGAATGACTGGATTTATGTATGTATGATGTAACTACCTAAACTTTTATGTAGCTCTTTGTTTTTTTCTATTTTGTATGGTAAAGATATGAAATACAAAGCATCCTTTTTTTTTTCCCTTACACAAAGGTTCACACTTTTTACAATGTCAAGCAAAACCAATTACCCAAACCTAAACCAGTGGAATGGGGTACACAAATGACACATTGAGAAAAGAGGATTAAGAATGTTCATTGTGTACATAATTGCTCTGCTTGGCAAAATGTCAATGTTCTTCTCGATTCCAACAGACAAAATCTGGAATTGCTTTGCTGTACAATGAGGAGACCAACAATACCTATGACGTCTGCCTGAAATTGACCAAAGAGGTATTAACCATACAGAAGCTGGATGTAGTTTGCACAAGAGGAAGCGATTCCCATTTAAATGTAAGTGCGCCTGTGGGCTCTTGAGACTTGCATTGTAATACATGCTGCATAAGTCCAAAATACTCTGTTTCAATGTTCAAAATATCCATTTGCCAATGAGAAACTCCCACTTTCTAAAGCACAGAACTGTTGTACTTCGAAGACAGGCAGCTGGCGGTCTGGGCTTGAGCATCAAAGTAAGCAGATCATTTTTGATTATGGAGAGAGTGTTTATCTGTGAGAAAGCACTTTTGGCAGCACTGAAGTCCAGAAACTCTTAGGGTCTGCATTGCATCATGGCATATGTACAGTAAGGCAAATATTCTCTCTAGGTTTGGTTTCCCTTCTCATCTTTCTCTCCTTCTTCTCAGGGAGGTGCAGAGCATAAAGTGCCTGTGGTTATTTCCAAGATTTTTAAAGATCAAGTAGGTAAGACAGTATTTATTTTGTCGCAGTGATGTGGATTTGGAAATGTTTGTGGTGCCGTGTTAAAATTTCATCAATCAAATTGATGCTACAAATGTTACCGAACACTATCTGAAATTAGACTGGAAATTTTGCTGGTGACATTTCAGTAAATTATATTAACGAATTCCACTTAGTCTTGAACGTAGAATGCCAAATCCATGACATTTACATGTTATAATGAAAAGAAATATGAACCCACCAATATCTCCATGTCTTATGGCTTTTAATGTGGCAACAACTTGCATGTCTGAATTTCAAATATTGTATATTTTAAGGGGAAAGTTAAGTTCATATGTTAAGCAGTGAACAGTAGCCAGTTCAGAAGACTAAATGGGGCCATGTTGTCTGCTACAAGGGAGAGAAAATACTTCAATCAATGCATGTGTGTCAGTTAAATTCTAACAAATGATGACCTCTCAATATCCTGCTAGGATGCGATAGCAGTCACTCGCATGAATGAATCATTTGCTTGCCATTTTTTCCTTTTTGCCCACATCCGCTTAATACCTTTTGGGATATGAGAGAAACATGTCTTCCTATCCTCGGGCAAGTTAAGAGCCCTTTTCACAGAGCCATACAAATCTTTTCACAACAGCGAAGAGGGCTCTTTGTTTTCCCTCCACGCCGCCGCAAATGAGTTCACATCCTGATTAGTTTCAGATTTCACGCTTTCCTATGTTCTTCATGTGAGCTCTAGGATGTTGCGCAAGATTAGCCAGACAGGAACACTGATTGCTATTTCCATCACATCACTATGTATGAAATGAATAATTATTTTGTAATGTTTCCATTAACCTTTGACACTTGACAATTGGCGCCCGCAGCCGATCAAACGGGGACGCTATTCGTCGGGGATGCTATGTTGCAGGTTGGTGCATCAGTTCATGACTTTTATCCCTCGAGGTTGATTCAGGTCGTAGGCAAGAGGCAGGGACGATGCGCTTGTTGCATCTTAATTTCAAACAGCCGCTTCCATTTTGACAAGGTGTAATTTCATTGAGGAAATGTGAAGAGGAGTAATTGCTGAAATCTCGAACGGCATTTGATTTTTTAGCTCCGCCGATGTCTTTCTTTCTTTTTTCTTGTCTTTGAAGAGACAAGAGATTATCATGTCATGTGAAGATGTTTTATTACCGGAACCTAACGCACACTATTTTCCTTTAAACAAATATGTAATTAGCATAATGTGGTAGGATAATTAGAAGGGCGCCAATCACTAAAAGTTACTTCTCCATTCATGAGAATAATCACCAAAATACAACATTGTCTAGTATTTAATAATGATATTCATTTATTCTTTAAGAAGTTAATTTGGATCTGTCTGGCAAGAGCAGAGGTTTATTGAATGTGCTAGTTATCTAGAATATCCAATAGATTCATTGGACTGCCAAGCAATATTAGCATTCATATTGAAAGTTATGATGAATTTAATTGCTATCGCTTCCACCTTTGGGCCACCACTGTTTCATATTTATTTGCAATGACTTGTTTGAATTGTCAAGCTGCAGAATATTGCATCTATTTACATACATTAGGCTAGGGCAGGAAAGATAGCAGATGAAACAGCATGGTTGCCATGTTACACACTTACTCAATGAAATAGATACAGTGTAACAATTTTTTTTTTGCTTCTCGCTTTCTCTGCTGGTGTCTTTAGGTCAACGGCATAAATGTCGAACATTGTACTCATGAAGAAGTTGTGAGTATATCTCCTATTAACCGTTGAAAAAATGATACACTGCTCCATTACTGTCCCATCCTTCTCTCAGGTTTAATGCAAAATCCCTGTGGTTATCAACGCTGAGGTACGCTTCACCAATCTGAGTTGTTATCTTGGCAGGGGGCTACTTTTTTGTTTAGTTTACACTGTGACAAATTGAAAAGATTGAAAAGCAGTAGATCCATATCAAAAGCTGCACAGCAATTGAGGCCAGTAATATTGGGTGGAGTTTTTCTACATGGGCAATCTCTCTCTCTTTCTTTCTCAATTTCTCCTTCCATTTTCGGCTCTCTCTTTGTTAAACGTTTCCCTTTTTTCCCTTCTGTATTCACCCTGTTCCCCCACTTCCCACGTCTGTCATCGCCGTCTCCTTGCGTAGCCCTAAACAGCTGTTCGCTATATTCACCTCCACAACGTCAAAAGACATAATGAGCAGTTTCTCTCCAGAACAAAACGGAGAGCTTATAATAGCTGGCTGTCACGCTCACAGCAGTGACAGATGCTCAGGCTAAAGTAACAAGGGTAACCACACTATGTCGGGAGAGAAGGGATCTGGTGGTAGATGTACATTTAGGATGTCCAGAAGTCACCTTGCATGTTCACATCCTTCCTTTGGTCAGTTGGCCTTGGCATCTTAGAAGCTCATTAGATCCATTAACTGAGCAGCCTTGTATTCGGAATATATCTGTCTAGAAGTTTGACTCAGATGTCTTGCGCTCATGCTCTCTCTTATTTTCTCTCCTCCAGGATGGATGGAGGATAGCTTGACTTAAACAGCCTAACTGAAATATATATTTTCAGATTTAGTGAACAAAAATGGCCCTTTTACTCGACCAGCATTATCACCACTTGCAGACTAAATACCATTTAGACATCAGATAATCAGACATTTAGAGTGTAATTATTTTACGTTGTCAGCTGTCACTTTTCTACATATGTAACATATACAGTATATAACATCATTAGATTCAAATTGTATCTCACCCACTTTCTCTCTGTCTCTCTCTCCTCATGTCAGGTTCATCTTTTGCGTACTGCCGGAGATGAAGTCACCATCACTGTTCGGTACCTCCGAGAAGTTCCGTCTTTTCTAAAACTCCCTCTAGGTAACAGTTCAGTGGTTTTGATGTCACGTCAAGCTCACCGTGAATGGGTTTTCTTTCAGCATTTTTAGCCTTATAGGAATACAGTGATACAGTGATTTTATAGGAGATTGTCCCCTAGACACCAAAGTCACCAAAATCATTCATATTTCCCCATTAGATGCTGGCTCTGTCGCTCCATGCTAACACTTGAGCATACACTATGTTGAGTGATAGTAGGCTCCGTGCTAACACTTGAGCATACACTATATTGAGTGACAGTAGGTCACCAGCATTATCTCAAAAGAGAAAATGAGAACTTTCAATTTACAAGCCATGTAACACATTTCTCTATCTACAGGCCATATAACAGAAGCCACTAACAACTTTTTATTATTACTAGCCTATAAGGTCAGTCTTCGTACTTTGGATAATGCCAGTTGCATTTGATCACTCAACATAGTGTATGCTAAAGTGTTAGCGTGGAGCTACTATCACTCAACATAGTGTATGCTAAAGTGTTAGCGTGGAGCCTACTGTCACTCAACATAGTGTATGCTAAAGTGTTAGCATGGAGCCTAATATCACTCAACATAGTGTATGCTAAAGTGTTAGCATGGAGCACCGGAGCCAACTGTGGACAAGCATAGGTGATTTTGGTGTCCATGGTCACCAACGTTGAACATAACCCATTTTCAATTTTTATTAAATATATTGCCAATCCAACTGGTCAGTAAATCTAGGGATACAGATAGAAAAAGTCCAGACCTCTGAGTCACCCACTCCTGTTGCCTGATGAATTAAGAGAAAGTGAAACCAAATGAACTAACACCACACAGTACAAATCAGTCTCCACTAGCAAACATAACGATCGTTTTGTACAATTTACCTAATTATGACTACGAGCGCAGCAGATCTAGAAAATAATAAATACTAATGGACATGCATGAATATTTATAGTTCAGTTGATAAAACCCCACATTCTCACCCATTTAAACTGTGATTGCTCTGAGAAATCCAGCCCTCTTGTCTTCTGGGTAAATTAACATTCACAGTAAGACTTCAATGCAGAAGACATGCTCAGGTTTTGCTGTAGAGTATTTGGCTGGTTCATCATAGTTTGCTGTCCAAGAACAAATGGCTCAAGTCATACTCTCACTAAGCTGTCCTTTGTTTTAGCAATGGCACAAAATGACATCAGGAGTGGCCAAGAGTTGTTTTCCACACTTAACTGAGTGTGACAGAAACAGCAACCAGGTCCTCTAAGGCCAAGCTAATATCATATCAAAGAGCAGCATTTGTCTCTTTTGGATGCTGTCCTTGATCTACACTGCATGGTGTAGAGACAGGGCAGCAGAATAAAGTCAATAACAAAGCTTAGAGAATTTTTCCTTTGAGCCATAAGCAGAAAATGTAAGGCTTTAAATGAATGCTGTTTGAGGTTTCTATGCAACTCTTGACTGAAAATAGTATTTTTTTCTTAATAACAGACATGACATGAAGTTGCACTTTAATGGCGGTTCCTCAGAAGCCTCTTTTTGATGAAAACGAATTGTTCTCCTCTCTTTCTCAGGTTCTCCTGGGCCATCCAGTGATCAAAGTAGTCGAGTATCCTCTCCGCTTTTTGACAGTGGCTTACATTTAAATGGAAACACAGTAAGGAAGATTTATTTGATATTGCATTTATTATATCGGTTGTGTTGTGTATGTTTGAATGCGCTTGGATAAAATAGATGAAATTGACAAATTATGCCTACAGGCTCCAGGTCGACCCCAGCCATGTTGAAACCTTAATCAACTTGTCATACTTGCCTAAATTTCTCTTTCCAATTCCCTTATGCTAACCATAACCAATTCCCTTCATTGCCTAACCTTTTTCTGACCCTAACTAAATAGTTTTTTACTTGCCTACTCTCACAGACCCCAAGTTATTCTGCCACTAAGCTAACAACACTAATCAGCTGATTTAACACTTCTGGCCATGACCTGATGCTTTAATGATGTGACATTTGACCACACAACTACAAGCAGCTAAATGTAATTCGCAGAAGAGAGGAGGGAAAAACGGCCAATTTGCTTGTGGTTCCTCCTGTAGATCTGTCTGTTTTCATCTCTGAGTTTGCCAGCCAGTGGCCAATACTGCAAACACACATAGTTAACCTCTGATTGAGAAGTCCATTTTAGGTTTACAGATAGCTGACGCTTTCAAATTTCATTTTCTAAAGACTAAGTTGGGGTAATGTGTACAAACATAGTTTAAGAAAGTAGAAGTTGTCTGTTAAAAAAATAGAAAATGGATTTAGAGTATACAGTATGGCTCTTTATCTGAGGAGTTGAATCACTGAGTTCCACAGAGATCACACTTAATGCATTGAATATGTTCTTCTCTATGGGAGTTCATTCATTTCAAATGAGAGGGTCTGTCTACTGTTGCATCATTCAGTTGCAATGAAGGCATTGCATGCTGTGGATTGTTTTCAAATGATGCATTTTTTATTCATGACAAATGTTGTTCTGCCCTGATTTTTTGCTAGGTTTCCATGATGATATGGAAATAATGTATTGTGATTTGTCTGACAGATATTGCAATTTTTCTGACAGATATTGCGATATACATTATTTTTATTTTAGGGCTATATTTACTAAGGAAGTGTTTTAAGCACTGCAACAACAGTATATTGTGGAAATACATGTACTGCTCTATAAAGCAATGATGAATGATATCTGGTTCCAAATCCAACATTAGTTTATTTAACTTTAAAATTGGCCATGGTAATCCTCAGAATCAACCTAACAAAGTGCACTGAACACTGAATGAAATCTTAAATAACACAAAATGTCTGTAGTATCTGGAATACCGTAAACAACAAATGTAAATATCTTTTTTCTTTGAGCATGTGATAAATGAAACCTTAAAAAATGCAGCTTTGTAACTGTAAACAAGCATTTATCTATTGCTGATATTCAGCACGGGACTTTTCTCTTGACACTGTGCTAGTGTCACACAACAGGTAAATCTTAGATAACATGGAATGGGGCGACTTGATTGGTCAGTATTCACTGCGCATGCAAGCTGTCACCCTTTGCATGACCCTTTGCTTGCATTTAAACAAAAAAACAAAGATATTGCAGCCTTTGCATTCTCTGATATTGCAATATCCATATGAATTCAAGATATCATTCAGCCCTACTGTGAAGTTTTTGTGATGAAGACTCAGAGTTGCAGTTACAAAGTTAGTTTTACTCCTAAAATCCAAAACCATGTGTAATACGTTTAAACTCAACATGTTCGGAGCCACAAGATCCCTGTGTAAAACTCTGCACACAGCGGCAGCACAAACGCATCACGGATTAAGCGTGATCCTGGTGTTAGACCACACAACAGGTTCTATCAGCGGCTCCGGTTTCTCAGGGAGGAAAGGGTCAACGGCAGGAACAAACAGCAGACATCAGCTCATGAGTTTCTAGCTTAGCGATCAAAGCCATTTGTGGCTCCCGGCGGCTCGAGCTTAGTGTGGTTTTGGCTCTGATTACACAGCATTCCTTCGTATTGCTGGGATTGGTAGTAGCTCTTGTTGTAGTAGTAGTAGAAATGTCTTTGTCACTGAAACACAATGGTAACTTAGAGAAACATACGTTAAATAACTGGGGAGCCTCCCTAGCAGGATGGGATAGGTTAGACTGTGTTTATTCCAAAGCCTCATTGCACTAAGAACAAATGAACATCTATCATTACAAAGTTATGACTTTGCTGCCCATGCTGCACAAATATCAGGCAGCAAAACACAACCAGAGCACAGCACTATAGATTGGTAGATGAAACAAACACTGAGCCTGATGATGATGTAGAGCTCTGCTGTCTAAACCTTGACCAGCTATGAGATACTCTGCAGAGTAGAGAAGTGGAAACAATATACCTTAAATGATTTTCCTCAAAACCAACATTTACCCTTTTAATGTTAATGATAGTTGTTCTTTCGGCAATTGCACATTTAAACACTAATCCATTATGACATGGAATAGAGTAGCCGATAGAGACTCCATCTCTCTGCATTCATTGGACATGAAATATTCAGAGTAAGCATGAAGGACAGCAGGCGGCCACTTAAACCTTTCGTAGATAATCTAGCCTTGAAGTGTTTCCATTTAAATCTCTAGCAACAGCTGAGGAAAGCAAAATCCTCGTGCACTCTGTATGGTCTGCATTTCCTACAATTCTCAGTTTGTACACATGTGTTTTTATCAGTGAAAAAAATAGAGCCTGACACATGCCTACCTATGCATAAACAAGCGTGGTTCGACTCAATGCGACATAATAGGTCAGCAGGCTCTAGCAGGATTCTCTACATCTAATTCCCTGGTTGAGAGGCTAGGTGGCTGACAAACACAGTTAACCAGGCAGTTTTTCTCACCCCAGAAATAACATTTATGAAGTGAAAAACAAAATAGCAAGAGCTGGCCCTCCAGTTATTTCATGCTCATGTCAAGTCAAATTCTGCTTGTCTCACAAATAAGGCCTGGGACACAAGTGGTTGTTTTTGTTCTTAGAGTAATTGCGAGTTGTGTGTTTTTTTTTGTCTGGGCAATAGAAGTTGTGAGTTTACTTTAGTGTTCAGAAAATGCTCGGAGAATATAATGATATGAGGCCCCCAGATAGAAGGGCAACCCATAACTTTGTTTTTATCTCCAAATGAAAAAATGACACTGCATGTCATTAAGCAGCCATGCAGCATCATGTGAAATAGATAGTCCATAATGAAAAGGATCATTAAGCCTGAGGTTGAGCAGGGGGGTGGGATGGGAATTGACCCCAGACATTCTGCGAAGCTACACAACTTCTGTACATTCTGGATATTAACAAGATGAACTGGCTGCATTTAACTTTCCTCTTTTGTTGACTCATTCCAACGATGGCTTTAATATTCTCGTATTCTGCAAGAAAGCATTAAGGTCAAAAATGGCTGCTGGGGTGTTTTGCCATTTTTGCAAGTGGGTACTGCTACCAGATGGGGCAACATTTACAATTCAAGTACTAGACACATTTAATTACTATTGCATGTGTCACACGCTGAAGTTCATAGTTTGCCGAGGTCAAACAAATGTCATGTTTTAACAACTGTTCTTTTGAGGACAGTATTTTTGTATTTCTAAATTGTTGTTTTTATGAGAAAAAAATCATAGCATTCATAAAACATAGAAAGTGGGAGAGGAGAGGAGGAGGACTGTAATAAACATATCCCATATTAATAGAAATACACAGTTTGTATCCAGTATCTTCCTGGTCTTTTCTCTTTTGTCAATCACTTTTTTACCTTCAGCCTCTGAAGAAGACCTTTCTGTGCTTGTATGTGTCACCGTTAAACCTTGAGTCATTCATTTTAATAAGAATGTCCTTGCCTGCGGTTTTCCGCCTTTTGATTTCGGGGGTGAGTTTCCTCTGTTGACTGTGTCTCTCTCTGACTGAGCACAAATCTTCTTGCTTGAGAAATGAAGTTGTACCGCGTAACCGTGTGAGTCTTCGCTCTCCCGCAATAACTGCTTAGTTGACACAAAAGTATAATCGTGTTCTCGCCCAGGAATTTCCTCTGCAGCCGCCCCTCCTCTTTAAGCATTCTTACTTGCTTGCCTGCAGGCGATTAGAATTTGCTATGCCTGTCTCCCGTAGGTTCCCTTGACATTGAAATGATTGACATGGGGGGGGGGTGTCTCTCATCGATTCATTTACATGCCTCCAAATAATTACGTCACCTCTGAAATATCGGTGGGCATGAGTGAGCGGCTGACTGATACGAAGAACAAACAGCGCAGCCTTGGCTCCTGTTTTCCAGCTCCTCAGTAGAGGCGCACGCATTGTCAGTGTAATTCACCCTGACAACCTGATAGTTTTCTATTTCCTGCCATCTCACCGACTCTCGCACCACTTGAGAGTTAACCGCAACATTTTGTTCTAGGTTGACATAAACGGAGCAAGGGATGATAATTTGTTAAGAAACGCAGTCATAAGTGGTGTTCCCTTTTGGTTCTCTTTCAGAGTAACTAGTCACGGGTCTGACATGTTGTAGTTCAGCAATGATGTGTGAATTGCTTTGCGAAAGTAGGCAATTTCACTCCGCCGTTCACTCTCGACTAGGCTTCACCCGGAGGCTATTTCAGTGGTTTGGTAATATATTAAACCGTTTCGAGCTCAGGGGAACAAAGGTGATTCGGTGCTCGTGTGATGAAGAACGCGGAGATTCGACCTGTACGTTTAATCGTATGTCGGACCAGATCAGATCAGGACTGGCTTTGTTCAGAGGATTTTGCCGGATCTGTGCTGTCACATAATCATTTACTGCAAATGTTTAATGATATCGCTAATCCCTCTCTCATTTGATGCCTAAGCTAGTAACTCATTAGATAACACGTAATGCATCTGTTCTTCATTAAGTGCGGTGTGATATGCATTTAAATGTGGTGCTCCTCCAAGTATCAAAGCTCTTTTCAGCATATTCTGCTTCAGGACCTTTTGAATGATTGATTTTTTTCTAGGTGGACTGGGATCCAGTTCAAGACATAGTGGGCTGATTGACACTGTTGAATATTTTCAGGTGTTTGACTCCGACTGCTGCAGTCCACTGTCAAGAACCAGACTGCAGCTTTGGCTATTCCAATCCTTTCAATTAACTAAAGCTGCTACCTTGTGTATCCCAAAAGAGTTTGAATGGGAGACCATGGCTACTTTTCCATGCACAGAATAATCCAGCTATTGGCCATACTAAGGTCTTACATTAATGTCTTACTCAGGTTAAAGGACAAGTTTGGCGATTTTGGACCTATATATAATTTGTCTCTTACATACCTGTAGTACTTGGACCCGCAGAGAATATTGGCTTCAGGGTCAGCTGTTGGTTGAAACAGTGAGCTCCATTGCTAGGCCTCTTGCTGCTGACGATGAGTCCAAATGGGGTTTGTCAAAATATCTCCAAAACAGCCAGTCTGTGAAAACAATATGGCAACCAACCGATGTCTTTATATCCACGGCCCGGAAAGCAGCAGCACCGCACCATTTTCACTCATTGGATCGTCTTCTACCAAACTCTGCTGTTTACAATCTGACCTGACTGTCCAAAACTAGATTACTCCAGCACTTTCACCCCACAGCAGTCTGTGCTGCGGCAGAGAAAAATTGTTCAGTGATTTCCTAATTAGTTAAAGTGTGCGTAATGGCATAATTGTGTCATGAAATCATAGCTAATTTTAATTTATGTACTTTGCAACTTTACTGTTTACTCTCAACTCCCCTGTGGAGCCTACAAATATATATATATATTCTGACAAACCCCGTTTGGACTCATTGCTAGCAGCAAGAAGCAACAGAGCTCGATGTTTCAACCCACAGCTGACTAAGGAGCCAATATTGTCTGCGGGTCCAAGTACTGCAGGTATATAAGAGACAAATTATATATAGGTCCAAAATTGCTGAACTTGTCCTTTAAGCTGTTTACATAAAACTTTGATACCCACGGAGGGGTTCTCTCATCGATTCATTTACATGCCTCCAAATAATTACGTCACCTCTGAAATATCGGTGGGCATGAGTGAGCGGCTGACTGATACGAAGAACAAACAGCACGGCCTTGGCTCCTGTTTTCCAGCTCCTCAGTAGAGGCGCACGCATTGTCAGTGTAATTCACCCTGACAACCTGATAGTTTTCTATTTCCTGCCATCTCACCGACTCTCGCACCACTTGAGAGTTAACATAATTGTATAAATGATACCCTGCAATTATTTTTGTTGACATCAAAATGTACCCATTTTTTTGTGTGTTTGTTTATTCTTTGTTTTGTCTTTTTGTTTTACTTTTTTCTTAGGGGCGGCTGGGGTCTGAGCGGCTTTAAGTAAAAATGGAAATTACAAAGTCTGAATTTGTGCAAATGGTGAAAACCAAAAGTGAAAGGAGTAAGATGTTTCCGTGCCACAGTAACCTGTTTAATAAGCCAGATATTTTAACCAGGTTTTTCATAATCAAAGTAGGTGCTTACCTGGGTTAATCTAACCCAGTTATGGCGTTTAGATGCATCGCCCCCAAAATCAGGTTACTTGAGTAACTGGGTTAAGATGGGGATTCTCCGTGCATGCAAATGTAGCCAGTGTTGCATTCAGACAACATCCACAATGATCAAAAGGACTTGGCTGGGGGGGCAGAAAGCTCATCGCATTGTTCATGTATTCCACGCAGGCTCCATCACCCCCTTCGCCCTCGGCTAATGAACCAAAGTATGAGAAGCGCTGGCTGGATGCCGTCTCTCTGCCCTTGTTGATGGCCAGAGTCTCCAGATACAAAGCGGGAACAGATAAATTAAGGTAAAGGTAATCCAGCATGATATAATTCACCTCTGAGGTGCACAGTTCACTGGGCACAGTTGTTGGCTTAGCAAGCACTTTTCATTTAGGCGAGAGGATGTTAATGCCAATATCTATGCACAGACATAAACGGCTTAAAAGGTCACCGAAGCTGCGAAGCTCCGGCTCAGAGGGTGTGACTGTGAGAACATTGGTGGAACTTGTTAATTGTATTTGTTTGCCATGCCTGTTTTTACATTGTATCGATATCCATGTGTAGTTTCAAGTTATTTCTTTTCCATTTACTATAAAGTTGATGCCACTATTGTTTTTTTTTGGTAAGGATTTTCCATTGCTGATTCTGTTGGTGACTCAGGCATGTGGGACAAAATAATCTACCCAACAGGTGCATTTTTTTTGGTTGTTTTTTTTACAGAAATGACTTTTTTAATACTCTCATTAAGCTAAGTGCCACTAACATTTGGTCGGTCAGACGTTAGAGATCTAAATATAACACATTGATATACAAAGCTGAATCACATTCAGTTATTCAGTCACAATCTTATGAATTATTCCTCTCATTTACTTTGCTCAGACTGTATCAATTGTCTAGTGTTCAGTATATTATTTGTGTAATATAGAATACATTTATTTATTTGCTTGTTTAAATTAGTTAATAATTTTATATTTGTTTAGTTATTCTGCGGCTTGCCTATGTGGCATTCATAGTGATGGCCGTAAATAGCTCACGCATATTTGTATGTTGCATAAAAATGAAAGAACCAAGGAGAAGAGATCGTTGACATCTTTATATGAACAGTAAGTTGGTCTCTTTCTTTTGGGATTGTACGTTTTTTAAGGTGTGGTCTGTAGTGAAGTATCATCATGATAATAAGTGGGGTAATTTATTAGGTAATGTTTAAAATAGAGTTAACATCATTTGTAATACTAACAGGTAAGCTGTGCTTCCATGTGACCTGGTTTGAGTATATGCGCATCTGGTTTGAATAAGTTTAAATGACGGAGTGACACACACACACACATACACACAAACACACACACACACACACTCTCAGAGGTCAGGGTCAGATACAGAACACTTGAGCAGGATGGATGCTTGTCAACACAGTGCCTTGAACCCGGGTCCTCCAGGATCTTCTCATATTTTTCCAAGTCTCTTTCTTTTTCATATTTATCAGCTCGAGGCTGTTGACAAGGATCCAAATTCTGCTAAAATTTAGCTCCTGCTCCTGTGTTTACACTTTTACATTCACACCATGCTTATTGGTGGAACACATGGGAATAAGGGAATGAGGGCTTCAAGCAAGTACAAGTCCTGTGAAGCCCCCCTTCTTCTTTTCTGTTTTGATTGAGAATTATCATCATTTTGTATCGCTCTGTTCAGAACAAAGTTGCAAATGTTTGTGCAGTGAACAAAACAAGGCAATCAGCTATAATAAAATAAAAGGCTGCATTGTTGGCTCGCATTAAAGGATAATTCCGATTATTTTAAACCTGGGCCTTATTTTCCTCTTTTTTGCCATCATGCTTATTGATTCTGATTAAAATTCCGCGGTTCCTCTCAGATTGCAGGGAGCGCTGTTCTCCAATACAATCAGTCAAACCCCAAAAGCGATTAAAGCAGTCCCTTTCAACACAATAACACTCGCATTGCAATGAGACCTGCTTATGTCCCATTTTCCAATTATTCATGGCCAATTATTCAAATACTCTGATGTAGCGTTTACAGCATTATGGATATACCGTACATGCAAACTACTGACTGGGAAAAATCATTCATGTCAACCTGCTAGCGGTGATTACAAGTAGGATATGTGGAATTTTTTGCGGGCTCTGATATCTCCCACTTGCCGTCACAAAATGCGGAAGCAGTAAGCATAGCAGGGAATCCACCAATGTCAGCAGTCCAAGGTATAAAAATCACAATTCACACTAATACAGTCAACCGTACTTACGAAAAACGGCAAATATCTGCTGCAGTTTGTTTATGGTTGATTTTAAATTCAGGAATTTAAATGATTTTGGATGTGGGCATCCATGAGTTGCTTTCAACTCTACCGTCAGCTATTTAAAGAGTGAATTAGCACAAAATCACATAGGGCATGCCCCTTGTTATTTAGTGTTGATTTGCTCTTTAAAGACACGTGTGAATGACTTCAGTGTGAGTGCTATTGTGTTAAAAGGGAGTTTTAATTGCTTTTTGGGTGCGACTGTTCGAGTTTCCCTTGGTATTGGACAGCAGCACTCCCTGCAAACTGAGAGGTATGTAGCTCTACAGTGAAGTAATTGACGGAATTTTGATCAGAATCGACTGCCATAATGCCAAACGTAGGAAAATAAAATGAAAATAACGGGAATTATCTTTTAAGCCCTAGTCAGCAGAACAAAATAGCACAAAACTATGTAACAGTAATGTCATCATAACAATATAAATACTGCATATATAAGATTCTATAGGATTTAAAGTCCAATCAGCAGTTTAGTGACTATTAAATGCTAGTGAAAGATGGAAGGTCTTGAATAATAAGAATGAGCAGTACTTTGAGATACGCACTATAACGAGATGTATGTTAACAGAGGCAGACAGGAGTGACTCTTCTTGACATGATGATCTACTTCTTATTGACAAAGGAACATGGTCAAACATATTCTTTAGGTAAGATCATTTATGACAGAGCAAATCCTACATCTTTACTGTCTCTACCCCCATCAGAACAGCTTGGGTCTATGGTATACAACGAATAGCTAGGAGTAGTATGACTCAATCGCTGACTAAGGCCTGTAGCTGTGAAAAGCATAAGTTATTTATGCTTTATTTATTTCATTCTAATTCCTTCACTGGGAGTGGAACAATTCACAAAAGTCAAGGTTCAGTACGCACCTCGGTATTGAGGCCACGGTTCAGTATGCTTTTGCAGGGAGAAAGTGCCAGTGCCGGCTGGGTTTGTTAATTCCTGAGAAAATCTCCATTCATTTTCTCATTGGCAAATACAAAATATTATGTCAAGAATGATTAACTGCATGAACTTTACCGGAGCATTCACAAGGCTACAAACTGCAACCGACAATAAGGCTAATACTTGAAATAGTGAAAACTCAGTTTTGTCTTTGGCAGCACACAAGTAATTACAATAATGGAAGCATGTTTTATATTGAAATAACGTAATGTGCAGGGATTTTTTTTACATTCCTTATGAATTAGTCATGCCTTTTCTCACTCAGCTTTGATCACAACCAACAGAAGGCGGTAAACAAATGTTATTGTTTGTTCGACACTCATTGATGGCACAGCACAGGAAAAAACCTCTTCAGGTGTACAAATCTATTGACACAACTGTGGGTTTAAGTGCTTTTTCATTTACATCTATTCACAAAGCTGATTTAGATAGCGTTTCTGAATTAGCAAACTAGCAAAGGAGGCTAGGACTGCCAGTTAGCTTAGCTATTCTCTACCACGTCATTCTCTCTCTCTCTTTGAATGTGAGAGAATGTCATGTCAAACCTAAAGTGCAAATGTAGCTTTGCAGTACAGCGCTCTTCTTGATGGGCAAAGTAGAGCACCACAAAGTGAAGGCATCATGGGCACACCCTGGAAGCTTCAAACACACATTTGTTATGATCACGTCTGCATCACATGCCAACTCAATATGTATGGAATGTTGTCTTTTCTTGTTCTTGTGTGCATAGCGCCCTGATGGTCACATGCATAGTTGATGATATCTCTGACGTTTGGAAAGCCCAAAACATGCTGGAATCGTCCTTGATCGTGTGTCCTTACGTGTCAGTGTCTAGCCAATATGTATGTATTCTTTGTTGCTTCTGCTTATTGCCATTAAGAGCTGAACCAGGCAGTGGCAAATAGAGGCCTAGATATTCGCACAACATCCTCGGGCCCACCCTTTAAAGGCAACCTGTTGGCAGGATGCAGAGGGTGTTACCTCAAGTAACATGGAAAGGATACTGGTGGTGCGATCTGGCTCTGCAAATCATCGTTCAAGAGACAGCACAGCTCAGTGATCAAGTCCTTATTGATGTGCAAACGCTGGATGCACTGGATGTTAAACTCAGCACATTTAAATGATTTCTTCACACCCATCTTGTAAGGCTCCTTTGATGATCCCTTAAAACTTGAGCACATAAATGGCAGGTCACATCGTCAATACTTTGGTTGTGGAGAGTAATCAAATTGCTGTTAATACCATTTCAGAGACAGCGTTGCACAGCCTGGTTCTTTTCCTTCAAGTTTTTGGGACTTACTTTGGCATTTACAGCAGAGAACCAATGGGTGTGCTAGACATCTTATGGGCTCTCGGGTGCAGAAGGAAAGATTCAACTCTTTGGCCTTGTCTTAGACCCCCAGAATTCATTGACCCTAAAGCTTAATGCAGGGATTGAAGTTCTCCATCACTACAACGGATTTCATATTGTAGATGGTCAAAAACATACAGGCTAGTGAAGGCGCCTACATTGCCTGACTGATCTGCTAATCACTGCCCATCCAAAATACCAAGCCTATCCCGTTTAACTTGCAGGTTATTCTACCTGCCTGCAGTTACTTTCTACAAAATATATTCTTAGATTAATTTATTCTCAGGTGTTTTATTTTGGCCTAGATAATGTATAGGCAGTTGTGTGAGCTAATACTTTTTATTGTCAAGTCAAAATTGTCCCTTTGCATGACACAGATATAAAGACACTTTGAGCCTGACTGCTGCACTATTAGTGCACTATGAGTTTAGCTCGGTTGGCAAAGCATAGGTTTACCACATGTTCTAATCCCAAGTGAGTCAATTTAGCGCCACGATAGTTGCATCTTATCACAAATTACGTGCTTGTTTCGTTGTCTGCGTCTTTCCTCTCAATCTGATTCCGATGCCGACACTCGGATTTTCCGATCTGAATGATGGAGGGTCAGCCTGCCAAAGATTAACATACTGAAAATCTGCAAGACGCTGAAATGGGAAATATACGATGAATAACAGCAGGTAATGTGTATTCCACAAGTGACTGCGTCTAGATAGAAATACTGACATCTTCCCAGATGGTTTCTTTTTAACGGTCATTTTTTATTTTATTGCGGGATATTCCCCTCATTACCTCCTGATTACCGTATTGATGTAAGGAGCCTTGCAGTTCCGCTTCAGATGTATCTATCTCCACACCTGGTTTTAGCATTCTACCAGTGCAGGAGTCCATCTCCAATCCAACAGTCTCCCAGTGTGAATACAAAAGTGAAACTTATCTTACAGCATGCCCCAAACTTCTCACATGTGTCTTAATGTGGTGTGATAGACATTAATTTGACACTTTTTAGTTGCCAGATGTACCAACACTCAGATATTTGGTGAACAAGAGTGCAGTGCCACTTACGGATGTTGCTCCTGCCTGCCAGTTTGATTTGACTATTCACACAGCGCTGATAATTGACAAGGGCGATTAATTAATCAATAACCCCCCAACAGTGAAATATTGAAATGAAATCACAGTGAAGGTGTGTTGTCTGCAGCTTTTTGTTTAGTTGTTCTATACTGTGTTCCAGTTCAATGGCAAATTAATTGCAACTCCAGTCCTCTGAGATTGAGGGTCTCATCTCTACCTATTGAGTGACTTTTTACATACCAATGCTCAACATCACAAGTCATAATGTAATTAAGATGGAAAAGAAACCATGCAATTTTTGAGGTAAACACAGTAAAATACTCGATGATAAATGTGTGTTTTGAATGGAATCAAGGTGTCAGGGTACATTAATAGACACCGAATTAAAGTTTGTTTTTCTTTTCAAATATGAAGATGGATTCTCATTAGTTTATAGGTGTAATGGTGTTTTGTGAAAATATCTCAGTGATTAACATTAATCAACATCAACGCCTATTAGACTCATTGTAGCTATGTATCAAGAAAGGCTTAATCATCCTTAGAACTGGAATAACAGTGTTGGGCTGGTGAATCAGAGAGAAACAAATAACATGAAAATAGATAGTTTACAGTATGTTTGCACCAGCATTGTCTTGGTAACCTTACAGTTAGAGCTCATCAGTTAAATTTAAAGCTCAAGAATATAAGATGGATCCAAGCCAACTAGATGCTCCTGTAAGGTCACTAAAGTGGGAGTTATGGTTAAGCCTATTTGCTACATTCTGAAGGAGTTCAAGAGCTTTATGGCTACTACTGCTACTACTACTAATACTGCTACTACTACTGCTACTACTACTGCTACTACTACTACTACTACTACTGCTACTACTACTACTACTACTACTGCTACTACTACTGCTACTACTACTACTACTACTACTGCTACTACTACTAATACTGCTACTACTACTGCTACTGCTAGTACTACTACTACTGCTACTACTACTAATACTGCTACTACTACTGCTACTGCTAGTACTGCTGCTACTGCTACTACTACTACTACTACTACTACTGCTACTGCTGCTACTACTACTACTACTGGTACTACTATTACTACTACTACTACTGCTACTACTACTTTTTGTTAGGCTACCCTTATTTAACCAGGGAAGTTAACCAAGAGCACAGACTTTTTGCAGCACAGGAGAGATGGTTAAATACTCTTTCACATCAGGGCTGCCCAGTACAGCCACAGCCTTACACTGTTGGCCACTGAGGAACTCAAAGGTAGCAGTTTGGGTTAAATGCTGTCTTCAAGAGTCAGAAGTCAACGAAGAAGCAGAAAGCGACTCCTGTTCACTTCCCTTGCCCAGATTTTCTGGCCAGACTGAGGAGTCAAACTAGCTTCTCAGTCTGATATTGAGGCTTTCACAGCCCTTTTATGAAACTGTCTCAAAATGGATATATTTCAAAGGGAAGGAAACATGGAAAGTAAAGGGGCTTTACCTACCATGCTTTATATACTACTAGTTCGGTAATGTACATATTACCCATCAGTTACTGAAAAATTACGTATTGATTAGTATGATGTTACCCTTTGATGACCCAGTCCTATCTTGTTATTTTGGCTCTGCGTAATTGTTTAGATCAATACCAGGCTTGGATACAAAGTTGAACTCTTTTCTATGCATTTCTTGGTATGAAATTAAAGCAAACACACTTCTCACATTGATTATGCCGAAAACCGAATGCCCCAAAGCCTGACTATTTCAGTGTACTCCGCCTGACTAATAAGCAGACGTTGCACATTTCCCTCCTCGTTACCATGTGCAACACCACTAACAGCTGGATTCCTATCAAAACAGTTTTCCCCATGTATTCCTCACATATCATCCTGCATGTTGACTGAGTAATCTGCCTCTGCTCTGTCTCCATGTATTTGTTATGTCTAGTCAGCAGACACGGCGCAAATATTTTTTACTGCAGAGCACAGTGTACATGGTGTGAAAGACTCGCTCTTTCACCACAGATCCTATCTTGCAGCAAGGATTTCTCCGTCCCGCATCTGCTCGCTGAAGTTGGAACGGTTTTAGCGGCTCCTTTTGACAGCGCTGTGATTTCCTGACATCGATCTGCTGGGTGTCCGTTCCTTTGATTAATCTCTTCATTTCTGAGCTCTTCATTCATTGCGCTTCACTTATCCCTCCTCGCATTTCCCCCAGTAGACGTGCTGCCCAATTCCCAGGGCTTTGCATTAATTGAAAGGGATCTATATGATATAGATTCCGCTGTGTTTAATCACTCTTTGACACACTTTGAGTAGTACTCATTGTGAGTGTAGTGGTTAGAGATATTTTAGGACTCAGCTATACTTCGGGCTGGTTTCCTAGACAAAGCATGGCACAAAAAAAACAAAAAAAAAACCCTTTGGACATCCATTAGTGATGCTGTATAGTTGGACAAATCACAGCATAAAGCTAATCTGGGTCGGTGACACTGACCCGGAAAGAATTCGCACTCTTGTTAAATCCAAAAAAAACGACATTTAAGTCCACCGAGAACCACCTCTGGAGAGCTACTGGGTCAGTACACAGGCAGCGGAACATAAGATTTTAACAAGCCTATTGCAGATACAGTAAGCGCTGCCAAGCCAAGAGTGCATTTTTTAAAAAGAGAAAGTCATGCTCACCAGAGGATTTGTTAAAGAACGCTGACTTTGTACCATCTAACCTCTAGGAACTGCTGTGTCTGTGAAGGAGGGCAAAGCGGTCGGGTTAGGACCCGTCTTGGAAGATTGCCCCTTCATACTGCATGCTATGGCCCTCAGTTGTTTCTTTCTCTTTTCAGCCTTCACCTCACGTCCCTCCGCAACATCTCCCCGCTACTCATCCACACTACCTAATGTGCAACGTTTGGAATTTACGCCGAATGTTGCTGTTTTCTCCACAACACTGAATGGGATTGCTTAGCCGTCACCTAAAACTGTTTTGGCACCATTGCCATGTTCAGTGCTCCTTCTTGAACGCTATTGACAGCTATCTCTTAGGCTAATGTGTCTGGAGCATGCTTTCAATTGCACTGAAATTAAATGTCACAAAGCATCACATTAAAGTGATGAATGGGATCCCAGCATTACTGTTTCAAAGTGGCAGCGTTGTTATCTGTGGCGTGCAATAAATGATGATGTACTCTGAAGCATAATAGTCCAGCTATGTTTCTTTTTAACAAATTATTCTGCAAATATCAGCGTTTGTTTTTCTACATTGATTGGCATGACTTTTATTTTTTACACTTGAATGACCAATTAAACATCCTGTCAACTGAAAAATTGTTGTTTTTTTAAATAGTGAGGCAATGTACTTAAACATAAGGCACTCCAGGGAGATTATAGAAGATCCAAAAAATCCACAAAAGTTATGCCCACAATAATTTTGTAGTTTTTCCTCCATTCTTCCTAAATCCTTTGTGAAGGGCTACTTTTTCAACCTGCACTATTTTGACATGTTTTCCTAAGTATGAGGTGTCATGCTGGGGGACTGTTCTGTTAGCCGGTGTTTTAGTTCATGTTTACCACCGATTTGTATGTGAGCAATTAAAACATGTTCTGGCATTGATATTTCAAAATTTACAAAAAAAAACCAAAATAAGATTTCTCTACTGCTTGTTTTTTTTTTTAGTGGCAGTTCCTCAAATGCAATGCAATGAGTTGTTGCTGGTGAGCCTTTGGCTACCGTCGTCAACAACTACATGTGCACTCCCACTGCTGCCATCCTGTCCATATTTCCTGTTAATTAGAGCCACATGTCATGAGCTGAGCTCCCATTTCCATCTCACGGGGGCTTTTCAAAATTTAAAATCTGAATATCATTCTAACCCAACAGCAGAAAGCACGGGGTTAGACAAATATTGTCACACAAAATGATTGACAGTGCTCTTGATGTATAAGGACTGATGAAATGTGACTCCAAAGCACTTGTAAAGGTATTTTGCTGTATGATGTTTATAGTTTTTGTGTTAAAAACTATAACCGGGCTTCTTAATGCCACACAAAGCAGTAACATGTAACGAAGTCTCACTGCTAAACGTAACTTGCTTGAAGTAATGGACTGCTCTAACTTCACTATGCACAAAATTGCTTTCAAGCTGCAGCACCGCTCCTCTCTAACCTTGACCTCTGTGCTCCTCCAGGTCCAACTGTTTTGAAGTCTTTGCCTTCGACGGCGCCAGCACCAATATTCTTCAATTTTGCACTGCAGCAGAAAGCACAGACTGGCTCCAAGCAATATCTACAAATATCAATGCCTTGACACTGGAGAATGTAAGTCCATCTCGAAACGTCAAAGGCCGGGTTGGATCTTCCAGTGAATCTCGGATTGAAAATGAAATGTAAAAGAAAGCCTGACAGTTTTGACCAGCACCTTTTATTTCATTTAGAATGACCAAGTACTAGTACAAATACAGTATTTTGATCACATATTCGGAATCATTTGAAACTTTTGTAGCATCCTAGAACTCAACAGGGGGAGAATTTAACTCATTACTCATTACTTGATATATAATTATTAGATTAAATCAAAATATGATAATTTAGGGTCAGCATGCCATAATATAAGCTACTGTTCCTGATTCCTGATGTTAAAACTTGGATTGGAATTGAATATTTAAACTTTTTTTTCTGTTTTTACTTCTGATTAATCAATGCAGTGATTTAAAGTAATCTATAAAAGGAAGATTTTTCGTTCATGGAACCACAAACTGTAACAACCAAGTTTTTCCCATTTGCAACTAGTGGTGGTGTTTTACAGTTTAACTAAAGAAAATAAAGAAAATATTGGAACGGTTACAAAATACATGTTTTGCTCGCATTGTTTAGTCAGTTGTTACATGTATTCTTCCCCTTTAATTTTTCAGAGCCAACATTATATACAGCAGTACAGCATGGTTTTAATAGATCCTTCCAGGCAAGCACTCATTGAGTCACAGTGGCACCTCTCTCCCTCTGCTGTCAAAAGAGGCTCTCTCGCACCTAATTAATGACTGCTAAGTAGTCATTCGGCAAGCGCACTTCTCTCTCTCATTTCCTCCTATTTCACTTTGATTATCGCACTGATGATGTACTGGCAATTTTGGTGAGGATGCAGACGCGTGCCCGTGCTCGTCGATTGCACAGCTGCCTTTTTTAAAAAGTGTGATTAATTCATGCCTGCATCACCTAATTACGGACGTGGAGTGTGATTGCTAAATGGCCAATCAGGATGTGATTGTGTGCCTGCCTTGGGAGAGCGGAACTCTGACTTTTGTTTTGGTGACCTACAACCTATAAATAGACTCTGACATACCCTTGGGGTCCCTCGTGTGCTTGTCAAGTGGTAGGGGTGGTAGATGACGGTGCATGGCTGTCAGCTTGCAGGGTAGAGGGTTATTTGATGCCATTTGGGGTTGTTTGATGTTCATTTAGCAAGACTGAAGCAAAGGGAATTGGACAGCCAGTTGGTGCCTAATAATACATTTCAGGTGGTGTAACTCACCTTCTGGAGGCAATAGTGGACTGTTTTTGACTGGGAACCGATCATTTCATCACTGATCCATCTGATTGATTGTGTGTTTAGACAATGTCAGCTTGCTAGCTAGCTAACCATAGCATATGGTCAGTTAACTTTCACTGCCATGTTGTAAACACATCTGATTTGCACACTATTTAACGTAGCTAGTAGAAGCTAGCGTCAGTAGTAGCTAGTAGTCGTATGTTAAAACATTCTTTGCTTTGCTAAAGTACCCTGCTGGCTACTTAGCTAGCTAACAAAGTCAAAAACTGTTCTGGGGTGTCCTGGTGGCTCAGTTGGCTAAGGTGTATACCGTGTAATCATGAAGTCCTGGGTTCACATCTGGCCCATGTCATCTCCTGCTCTCTCTCCCAATCTCTAAAAAACAAACAGTTTGTTCAGGTTAACTGAGCTGACTCTTCTCAAGCTACAGTGTTTTGGAGTAGAGACTAGGGCTAAAGACAAGACAGTTTACTGTGTCACAGTAACCTACATTGGGAAACAAATCCACCTTATCACACTATTCACTTTTACTTAGAATGGTACTGAATTGACCTACACCCACACCACAACAAGCTTTTTCAGCTTGCTCTGTGTTTCTAGCCTGGTTGTTATATATTTAGCCATTAATCGTACACAGCCAATTGCCATGGGGTTGCTAGGAGATTCGCGAGGCAACTGCAAAGCCACTACAGTGTGGATGGAGTTCTGAGAGACAAAATGTTTGTAAAACTACGACTATACAGTATGTACACATTTGTATGCAAATCAGCCTGTTTGGCTTTATTTGTTTGATTGGAAGCCTGCAACCTCTGGATCTCATCAAGGAGCAGGGAAGTTTTATAAATTGGATGAGATGAGATTGTTGCGACCCTCTAGACACTTGCATTTGCAGCAGTTTCAAGGCTGTCTTAACTTTATGTAATCATACCTTTTATATATCCTATATAATTGTATTGTAAGTCACTGACATCTCCTTTTTCCTTTTCCCCTAGATAAAGATCATCAACAAATACTGCTCTTCAGATGATCAGGTATGCCTTCACCTGAACTGCATTTTTAGTGCATTTACAAACTCACAACTACAAGTACATCAGCTCCTCAGCATCACTTGGGAGCCTGGTTTCAGTACAAAACATACAGAAACCAAGCCAGTAGTGCAGTGACTCATTTTACTGTAGCTGTTGTGGCAATTCTGGACTGAATCGATGAGATAACATGCCAAATAAATAGAATTAGCCAGCCCAATAAACTGTCATTCTAGAATAATGATTGATCATGCAGATGTTTTGCTGCATATGCTTCATCAGAGACAGAGCGAAACATCAGACTTCATCCAAAGCGAAGGAGATGGAAAGAGGTTTTTCAGGAAAATAGCATGGAGCTATTGGCATTCATTGTTCATCACAAGATTTAGGAGCGAGTGTAGCAGATGAAGCGGCGCAGCACACACTGTACAGATATGCTGCTTAAGGAAAAAGGAAGAGAGAGGAGTCCCAATTCAATCTGGTGTAGACCAAAGGTAAACAGTTGCAATGCCGCTGAGACTGCAGCACCAGTGTGCAGTAGGGTGTCTTTTAAGTATAACACTTCCAAGCTGCCTTGCTGCAGTTCTTGTTTAATTCAATTCCTATGACTGTGCGAGGTGTAAAGTTGTGCTATCCAAGACTGTTGATGGAGCAAGTGAATCTGGGATGAAAAGAGGGAACGAGGGATATTACATGCCTATTATATGGCTTTTCTTTCTATTAAAAGTATTGGCAGTTTTTCTTTGTATTAACAGTAGGAATGGGATGATATGCTTATCTCACGATATGACTCGATACGCGATACGGGGTTCAGGATTCAATACAACCACGATACGATGTAATAAATAAAAGTTCAATGACAACAAAGTCTGACTGTGCAGAATTCTGTTTATTCCTGAGACACAAATCTTTCTAGCGATGGCATTGGCTTTCCAGAATGTAAACAACAATTTAAAAAAGTCATTACAAAGTGACAATAATATAAATTGGATGGAGAGAAATTATGAAATTGTGATGGTCAAGCGTCTCATTTGTGATTACTACAGCAGAATAAAATGGAGCTAATATTGCGATTCATTTTTCTGCCCCACGATACATATTGTCACATTTTCGTATCGTGATCGTCCCATCCCTAATTAACAGTATTTCAGTTTCAGGTTTGTTTTTTACATACTCTTGAGTTTTTTTTAGGTCAAATAGCAAAACTGTGTCCATTTCATCCTTTCCATCTCCCTGCAGGTCGTTCACTTGGGCTGGGCATGTGAAAGCCCTGAAGGAAGTGTTGCTGTTCGAACCTCTGCATACAAGTTCCTGGCATTGAGAGGACCGGCTTTTTATATCTTCAGAGCTCCTCCGGTATTTGGCTCTATTTCCTTTTCCAATTGAATAAATCTCTGTTTTTCTTGGATGGTTCTTTAACCTGAGAGTCATCTAAGAACCAGGAGAAATTGGAATGCATGGTTTGGTGCTCTGGTATTTGCTACATTTGCAGAATTTAGTTGGAAGTCCATCTTGACATGTTTCATAATTCTTAGTCAAATCTGTAAATCACTTTAAAGCAAGAATAATAGTTTTTTTAAGCTCATTTAGAATGGTTTTGCCCTGTCATGTTGGCCCCTATGGCTCCCACTCAAAAAAGCTTATCATCGATGAATCAATACCCCCGGATTCGGCTCAGGATCAGAACTTGTTCAGGCCCATTTAAATCTTGTTTTTCGACTTTAGAGGCATGATGATTTTACGCCGCTGGCTGCTGATCTATGATTGTCCCCCACTGTGCTGCATGGATTGTTTTTTGTAACAAGTTGGCAGCATCTGTAAGACGTTGTATGCTTTGGCTCTAATTGAACGGAGGAGACAGGCGTGCAGTAGCTGGTGATGAATTTGTATTTGTCGGGTACATGCCTGACTGGTGCGCGGATAGAAAGTGAAAGAAGAGCTGTACCGCTTCATATGCTGTGATTATTGTGATGTTCTTTTTGTTTTACTGTCATAACTAACTGGATCTAAACAATGAAAGCCTCCACTCTCCCATGTCTGAGATTTATATATTGGATGGGCAATCATGTGCCACAGAGGGCCGAAAGTAGTATGCAGATTTTCATTCCAAACATTCTATCCATCTGTATTGTCACACGTTGAGACCTTCTCCAGTCATGTTATGTTAAGTTTTAACAGTTGTATAATGTGCATTATGCAATGGATATGTCTATTTGGTTAAAGATGCATTCCTACCTTGCTGATTATATCACTAAGGGCGTTCCCTATTGTGATTATATTTATGATGGTGACACAGTAGATACTAGGCACAGCTGAGTTCCATCACCATCACCAAGGTACCATAATAACAATAAAGAATGTCCCCAAGGGCATTATGGCTTTTATACTGTATACATGCGACCTGTCTGACAAGTTTTCTTCAAAGATGTAAACATACTAGAGATCAAACGTTATGTGTTTTTGAAAGCTGATGCCAACACCGATGTTTTTGGATGGAAGCTGCCAATAGTCAACACTAAGTATTCAGCCTCTGAACGCCTCTGAAAGCATTTAAACCATTTGACACTTAACGTCTCCACTGAAACCCAGACTAATGAAATTCTTGTAGGGTTAGCAGTTTAGTTTGAGGCAGGGTGATGCAACCCACCTACTCAATGGTAGGGAGAAATCTGGGAGACATTGCCTACTTTAAATTAAGAATTCATTTACTAAAACCATTACTGAAAAATTTAATAGAGAATCAAATTTCATTGCAGATTTGATAGACTTTTTATGCAGCTGTGGTCAGGGAGAAGCCTCCACCATATCGGAACTGGGTGACACTGTCCGATATTTAAAAGGGCAATATCAGCCCAGTATATCGGTAAACTGATTGGTCTAACCCAAATACATATATCAGAATATAAACCAAGAGAAAACAATAAAGATCATTAACTAGCTCCTTGGTTGCCACAAGAGTTGGAACAGCAAACAAAGAAGCATGGCTAGCCGTGCATTCTTTCTTTGCTCTGCCAACTCTTGTGCTCTTGTAGCAATCCATGTTTTCTCAGTTTAAAAAGTTTAGATTCTTATGTATCTAAACTTTGAAGGAAAGTTTTCAGTCAGTACACATGTATTGATAACATTGTACCTTCTGTCTATTAGATTGTCCCTTAATATTTTGTTTCCATAACATAACAATTATTTAGGTGATTCTGATCACTTGGAATCTTAGGGCAAGAAGTGTCTGGGAGATTGTAGGCTGTAGTGGTTTTTATACCAATGGGGGAACATAGTCTACATCTTGAGCACAAGGGGATAAATCCACTTTGTTCCAGGAATTCACAAAACCATAGTTACGTGCCGCATTTCCGTTTGCATTTAGTATTTGTATAAGCAGGTGCTCTGAATAAGTAGTTTCGATATTCCTGCTGTTCATCTCACAAACCTTGCTGTTTGTTTCTCAGGTCAGCGCCACTGACTGGGGACAAGCTGAAACCACATATAACCTCTATGAGGTTCTTTTCAAGGTTCACAAGGTATGTCAAAAGCAGGGCTTTCTGATGTGGAATAGGGCTGCACAAAAACATGTTTGCTGACTACAATTTCAAAATTGCAAGAGATTTCTTTTTTTTATATAATCAGAATGAATAATAAGTGTTTCAGACAACCTACTAAGTTATTGTCCTATGCTGAAATTCCTGGCCTCCAAACCAAGATGCCAGAAAATCTTTCATTCAAACTGATAATGAAAGAAATCTCATTCCAACTACTACTGCATTTTTCCCCCCACATTTTCTTAAGCATTGAAAAATAAATGTCCTCATCTATATCTACATCTATATTAAATAATAACAAAATATAAAATATGATTTTTGTCAATACCCTGCATCTGTAATATGGTTTGTCTGTTGTGTAACTGTAATATGTAACAGTAAAAATGCTATGGCTAAAATTGTATCTACGAAGATCTTCAATGCTTATACTGTAAAGATTGTTTTTCTTTTAACTCAGAATTATTCACTCATCTTTTTGTGTTAGCCATAATTAAGGTTAAATATTGCTGTCAAAATAAACTCTAACTCATTATCAACCATTCAAGAAAAAAGCATACTATTGAAAATCTGATCTTACTTCAAATGGACTAACCATAGCTGTGATACTGAATGTCTGTACAGAACTGAAAGACTTGTCTGCAAGGTCACCCAAAGAAAATCTTCTTAACACTGCTTATTCACCTCAAAGCACAAGTGACTGTATTTGCACTGTATCCGTGTTGAAGAGAGAACTTAACGTCTTACATTTTATAGTTTCTTTTCTTCTTCAGGCTCTTGTCGTATTAGTTTCTACATTTGTCCTCCAGTTTGCCGAGAAATGTCTCTTACGTATTCTTTCATTTTAACCAAGGGGCATAGCTCGCTGCAAGCTAACTAGGTCAAGAGAAGAGAGACTACTTGAATGTCCAGTTTACATACAATAACTGGAATTTGCCTTTTATCATGTCTGTCGTAGATACATGCAGAGCCAATTCAGACACTGAAATCCACAATGTCAAGGTGTTCTTTAAAACGTCTATGTAAGGCTTGGTCATACAGTAGTTTTCAAGGCGTGTATTGCTGGATGTGTTTCAGCTGTGGTTGGCAGAGGACTGCTGGCTCCAGGCGAGGCTCTACCTGGGGCTCGAGCATTCTCCCGAGCAGCAGGACAGCGACTCTCTCTGCTTCAGCATCCTGGTCGGCCACGGCCAGAGCCACACCTTCAGGGTCGAGCTGGCCAGCGACCTGGCCGTCTGGGAGAAGTCCTTCCAAAGAGCCGTCTTCATGGAAGTGCAGAGAATACGAGTAAGTGCAAGGGGATTTTGCAAAGGGGGTCCACAAGGCCAGACAGCATTTGACGAAACTGTTCCCCCTCAAAAGAGGATGTTTCTACTTGTCCTCCCTTCCCCTCCCTGGTGCCACTTTGCATGCTTTTGTGTTGAAGAGCAAGAAGAAGAATAAGAGCCAATACCTGTCTTGACTTGATAACAGCCAATATGCATTCAGACCAAACTATGCAGTTAGAATAGTGGAACTGGAATAAAGTTGTGTGTTTCTTACAAAGTAAAAACGGCTCCTGTTTCGTGCCAAGCAATACAGCAGATTTCCCACCAAATCCAACCTGGAGACACACAATGTAAAATGCAGTAGAGGCCGGTAGAGGCTGACTTCTCAGCGATGGTCTTGTTTGTTTATCTTAATTATACTAATATCTCAAAATGAATGTGATAATGATTTATTGATGCCAAAATGCTACTCTTAGCACCTTTAAATCTAAAAACTAGCAAGAACTAATTTTCCTTTCTGTGCATTATGACATTGAATTTGAGTGCATAGATAAACAGTCTCCAGAAACACATAAACTTGGGGTAGAGATTTATGTGTCTATCAAGATATCTTGCCAACGTCTAAACAAAAAACTCTACTACAACTCCATTTAATAATTTACATAATTAGTCCTATTGTCAGGTTTGTGAACATGAACAACTCTCTCCCAAAGCCAGAAACCAGAGAATCAAGTCTCTACCTGTATAGTCATCAAGAACAAGCTTTTACACCCAAATTAGTTTTTTTTTTTAATTTTATAGTTATACTTTCCCCCACCTGGCTGGGGATTTGAACAAGCAACATTCAAGTCAGAAAGCTGCTTCTCCAATCCTTAGCTTTCTGTTGCCCCCGAACTCATTATGTTGTACGAAATTGACAAAATCTATCAGAAACCGTAGCTCATCATTGGGAAAAGGCATTTCGTAATTGGATTATAATTTTTCTGTGCTTCCAAACATTTTGATATTATGATTCAGAACACAGATTCAGCCATCTACGCATGTTGCAGAATGACTGACTGTGCAACTGATAGAAGTGATAGAAGTAATTAAAAAGATGCAATACAGACAATGTCAAAAAGGGAACGTATAATCAGATTGTTTATTTCTGTTTGAGTCTGTCTCAAATGTCTGTGGGGATGTACGTATATGCATATTGATATGGATAAGCATTATAGATAGTAAATAAGTAAACTAGTTAACCAACCTTTCTGATTGCAAGCTAATATGCGAGTTTTATTAAGGATGTGTTGATGTAATGATTTCTTATAAATTACAGTCTTGCTCATGCCCTAAGCCCCAGTTAACCACAGTTTAAAAGGAAAGGTTGATCAATTGTCCACATTTGTTTTTTCATCAAGACTATTCCTTCCCACTACCCATTTAATGCCTCGACAGTGATAAATGATCGCACCTGCTGAAAAGTGTGTTCTATTGACACATTACGGCTTCTGTGCTCCTTTTAATTCTCCTTTCAAGGAAATTAATTGCATTTCAGATAAGAAGCCCCGGCAGCGTTCTGATCCCCCATAAACATTATTGTTAGTTTAAATACATTTAGCTTGAGGACCCTAAAGAATTACTCCTCACCTCACTGAGCCATTAAATTGCCTGTTAAGCAAATATGTCTTAAGTGTGAAGGCGATGAACTACTTGTGGAGAGCGCATAGTTCTGGAAGTGGATGTCATTAACACTTTTTAGCATGTACTTGACCTTTTTTTAAAGGTTAGACTGCATTATATTGCATCCTATGTATGTTAAGAGGCCCTGCTCCTAATACTCACCCATGGACACGTCACTGGTTACATTTAAGAGTTAAAGAGGCATTACAGTAAGTAATCTATGACCTCTATCGACCTGTATCTGCGATCAGTAGGAATTACAGCAACACTGAGCTTATCTTCTCCTACACAAGTCTCTGGTACAGTTGCTACCCCCCACAGGCCAGAAAGTAAGTTTTGAAAGCCAGAAATCTCAGCACCTGGCCGAGTAATCGACTCATTGATCAATAACTCTATTGACCCCCGCAGATATATTATGGTTATTGTGTGCTATAGGGCAGTAAAAACCCTACTTATTGCCCATTTGCCAACTGAAATCACTGGCATGAGGTACAGTTGTGTTTCCTTGTAAAAGTGCTGATAAGTAAATTTGTTGATCGGTTGTTGGGTGGTTTTGGCTGACTAAGACATTTAATCAGTTCGGCATTTTAATTGCCTTTTTTTCCCATATTGTATGAGTTTTCTTCACACCTCAGCACACCTCGGGTATCACAGTAATATATAAATAATTATTGGTCTTCTACTAGATATACACTTGACCTAAACGAGGCAGTTTGTATGACTGCAATTATTTGCAGGAGGACAGTAACAGTATTACAGATTTGTTAATGGGGTATTCAGCATGTCAGCAAAATCCTGTGGCTGTTGGACAACTAAGAATATCTCTAGTCAGGTCACCTACCTTGTTTCTTAGTATTTTCCACTGGATGGATATTACAATGGTTACATCACTTCATACACTATATATATGCCGGTGCCCCAATCCTAAATTTGCTGAAACTTATTTTTTCTTGCTTAAGGCATGTCTGTAATCATTAATAGGAATGATATCTATATCTACAGTGTCATCAGTCCCTCATCCATGCTTCCATATTAGCTTCCATATAGCCATAATCACACATTGTGGTCAAGAATAAAAAAAAAAAAAAGTATGCCACATGTCAGGTCAGACTCCTCATGGAATGGCCAGCGGTGCCTTTTATAATTTTACCCCATTCCCACCCTTCCACCCCTCAAGTGCGGCCAACCAAAGATAAAGGCTAAAAACGCTGTGAAGCCCGAGGGCTGTGGTGCTCAGGACCCTTAACTAGAGACATTTATAAATAATACAAAGCAGAGCACCTGTCACAAGATATTTGACTCACTACCAGACTGAAATCCTTTCCAGGTCAACATGGGAACCAGCTACAATTAAATGGCTCCCTTACATCAGTTGTCCCGTGGAATAGCATGTTAGTATCATACCAGCAAACACCGTAGTTGACTCTGGCACAGGACATTGGCTCTTAAGCAACAACATCATCAATCTGAAAGTGTTAGGAACCATGGATAATCCCATAATGTTTGGGAGGGCTCATGTGGTCACTGAGAGTTTAGAGTCCTAATTCCACAGGGCTCAATTGCATTCTCCAGTTAGTTCTGCAGATGCTAATTCCTTAGACTTAAGAAAATGCCAAAATGTAGCAGGGACCAGTACTTTTCATATACGCCCAAAACTGAAGTCAAAAACATGCAGATGAAATTACAAATAAGTATTGCTCTTTTTTTTGTGAACTTTGTTCATCCCATTGACATCATCTTATCAGTTTATGGAAATAGTCACATAATATTCTTATGGTCAAATGTGAGAGAGTGCATTTACTGGTGTAGTTTGGTCCATGAATCTCTTGTCCATCTGAGAGCATAAGGGTAATGCTGACATAAAAATTTGATGGGACCACCTTCATCCCATTATGCATTTGTTTCCTGATGGGAGTCATGCCCACCAGAATGAGAAGGCCCCTAACCGTATGGGGTAATTGTTCATTAAATAGCTAAAAAGCTTAAAATGTGTTAGCCAAATGCCATGATCCTAACAATAAGCAGTATTTAAAAGCTTCTGAAACTTCACTTATGCAGTGTTTACCATTGCCTGTCAAGGAAGCATTCAATATTTAGGATTCTCATGGAAGAATGTTCCATGCTACATTATGCTGCTCTGACAAAGTTTTCCAACAACATATTTAATGTTATGATAAATACGTGAATTTCTGGTTCATCGGTTCTTTCTCAAAATGTAATGAGTATCAAGCAAGCAAGCATTTTATAGAAAATACACATACAACAAAGCCGTCAACAAGTACAGATTGTGTACAGTCCCATGGTGCATTTTTGGTGATGATGTATAGATCTAATTAATTATCTTTTTCTTTGAATGTGATTTCAGCTCTCTGGCTCTCTAGCTGATCAGCTAGACATTTGGCTATTTGGCTTACTAGTTAACAGCAACTGAACTGTTGTTAAAATGGAACACAATGTGCTTCATTATAAAATGCTAGAGGATGTGTTGTCTTACAATCATGAAAATATTTAGCTGTAGATATATATATATATATATATATATGATGTATATATCACTATATATACATCCTTATATTGCAGCAGTCCATGCAAACTAATGGATGGAGAACCCAGAAGTAACTTCTCCTGTCCTGTGATGTAACTGAAACTCATTTGCATGGGAAGAGGATTATGGGAGATTAAAATTGTGACTAAGGTGTGAATATTTAGAGTTAAAGTTACATTCACTTCTAAATTTGGCTCTTGAAGACCAAGGCGCTGTGGCAACCCCAAGCACCTCAGAAACGATGAGTCATGGGATAGGGTCAGAAGTTCAAGTTCAAGTTTATTTGTCACATGCATAGTCTATACTTAGGACATAGTACATAGCAATGAAATGCTTATTTGCGGACCTTGTCGACAATATAGTTAAACGGATAGTAAATGACAAGACAGAAAAAGTAGATAAACATAGAAACACTGATATAAAATAGTGGAGTCCTTTGTTAAGTAATGCTATGGTTCTGGAAATGAAGACATTATTGAGTCAGATGGGTGTTGAATCTGCAGCCAAAAAGGAGTTTGTATTGATTTTTGAATGGTGGCAGTGGAAAAGGACATTTAATAATGTCAGCCAGGATAGCTACAGTAGATTCTATAGATGTTCTTCTCTAGCATCATATGCTGTTGAAGCTATTGATTTTCAAGTTCACTTCTTATTTGAGGTGTCGTCATACAGAATGAAGACACTGCAGTCAGTAAAGGAATGCATCAAGGGATGAAGAGGATTACCTAGGACAGCGGTTCCCACATAAAGATTGAACCGTTCTGTTCAATGTCCACTCTTCTATCTGTAACTCCTCGGGATTCAGACTACTGCTGGTTTTCTATCCTACCAGCTAGTTGATTGCATTCACTTGGCATCTCAGGTCTAAATCAGTCCCTATTACACGGCTAGAATGAAAACCAGCAGGGCTCTAGGTCCCGAGGACCCCTCTGATCTAGGAATTGTTCTCAGTCTTGAAGTTCATACCTAAGGAACAGGTGGACCATAGTATCTCATAAATGTATGTCTGCCTAAACAAATAGTACATAGACTGAATATTTTGTAACGGCTCACTGGTAAAATAATGATTCACAAACACAATAATATAACAATAATGATATTTATTAAAGTATTCATACACAGCTGTGGTTAATTTCCGAATCTGGTAAAATCACCGGGTCACAGATTTTGCACGCCGCTATTCTGTTACCGCAGGGTTTTATGAGTGAGACCCTATATCAGGTGATTTCACTGATTAGCACACCTTCAACCAGAGAGCAGGAACTAATCAATGAAATCTGCTGCTGTAGTGTTTGGTTGGAATTACTTTTGGCCCTTCATGGACCATGGATGCCCACCCATGCACATGGCAAAAAGTGTTACATGAATGAATTATGGAACACACTATGTGGTGGCTATAGACCTAACTGAACTGTGTGACCTATTCTTAGAGTCATATGCCTGTTACAGTCAAATGCAGGAATCTGAAGGCTACATATGAAAATATTTAGTGAAAGAGGCTTATAATAGTGCATCAAAGCATGCACACAACTGGTAGCAGAACAAAGCATGCTGCTATTCAACACATTTGCGCTGAATAGCTCTTACTCAATATCGTAGGCCCAAAGAGCCCTAATGAGTCACATTCCTCTTCTGCAAGAGAGATTAGTGCCAAAACCCCAAAACACAATCGTTTCAAGAGCTGTAAAACATAATCTGTGTGTCAATTTAAAGATGCAAATGATGATTTGTAGTTGGAACATGGAGATTGCACTTGTGAAACTTCACAAACTCATTTTGGGATTTGCAGAACTGGGTTTCATTTCGCAAATCGTGATTTTATGAGTGAGCCGTTTCCACACGGTTCGGTTTATATGCAATTTGTTTAGGCAGAAGAATATCTCTATAAAAATGCTCCCCACAACAGCCGAGCCATGAGGGGCCTGCATTATGAGAAGGCTTGTGTTCAGATTATTTCGTCCATACCCTGCAGCTTAGCTGTTAAGAGCATTTTGATGTGCTGAAATGTGCTTTGATCTACAGTCTAATGGGTAGATTTGTCTACACACCTTGACAGTCTGTAGATGCTCCAGTGACATGATTAGTTTGCAGTAAAGATTAAAACTCAATCCCATTTCAAGTTTTTACTGTAGGATAGCTTTATTTTGTTGAAGATATATAATCCCCATGTAGTGTAGTTGTTCAGGCATAAGATCACAAAGGACCCAGATGTTGAGAAATGTGTTTTAGTTTTGTTTTATATTCTTCGGAAAAGACTTGCTTTTTGCCAGGGGGGGGTGCTCCCACACAGATAATCCATGGTGCTTTTAAACGCCTGTAAAACAAACTTTGCTAGGTATCCTTTGGAAGTTGGTTTAGAATCAGTTTAACCAGGAGCAGAGCACAGTAAAAATATAACAGACCACCCTTGGGTTACAGTTGTGTGCTTTGCGAAAAGAACGAAACGAGTAAAGTTTTTTAAAAATAAATAAATAATTAAATAAATAAATAGATAAATAAATTAAATAAATAAATAAATAACCAACATAACACAAGACAGTGAATCAACACATTTAATAAATGAAACAAAACTCTGAATCAACACCACCACCACTTCCACCCTCTATAGGCAAGATGAAAGTTGATGGAGTCTGAATTGATGCAACAAAACAACAGAATTTTAACAATATATCATTTAATGATATAATACATTTTTAAAGGAATGTTAAATAATCTATGACCTCTATCCACAACCAGTAGGAATTGCAACATCATTGAACTTTCTCCTACACAAGTCTGCAGTCTTGAGCTACGGTGGCCTGTAATTGACATAAACAATAAAATCACAGTTTCACAGTAGAGAGTAAACTCGCTAATTAGAGCAGAGATCCAACAGAAACATCCAGTGAAGAGGTAATATCACCATGCAAAATACTGGAAAATAATCCTGTTTTGGCATTCGTGTTTTTTTGGCTCGCGAACAGAGAGTAGGAAGAGTACAGACCGGAAAGTGAACTTTGAAATGGACAGGAATGGACAGGAATTTCAGCACCTGGCCAAGTAATTATAATTCATAAAGAGTCATTGGCATCGATCAACAACCCTGACCAAACCCCTGCAGATACGTTATAGTCAATTTATGCCATGGGGCAGTAAAAATACTTATTGACCCTTTAACTGCTGTAAAGGTAAGTCAATGTATGTTTTCTTAAAGTCAATTTTTCTGATAAAAAACACTATATTATAGCATGGTGAGAAGATGGTTTGCCCTACATAGTGTGTGAATCCCATCTGTTTCACACCTTTCTGATGCCCAGTAGCAAATCGGAGGATTGAGAACTGATTGCAGTGTGCAACAGTGGTCGAAAATGTACACAAACTCTGGGTGGTTCATTGATTGTATAATGCATACTGTTACCACACACACACACACACACACACACACACACACACAAACACACACACACACACACACACATTTCTGTGTTCTGACAGCCACCCCATTTTTACATCTCATCAGTATCATCTTGCCAGTATTTGATGTCCACAGCAAAGACGAGGAAAAACTCCCACGAAAAAGCTTATATGGTAAAAGTAAATGGAAGAAACCTTGGGCAGGGCAATTCAAAGAGGGATCCCCCACTGGGACAGCTGAGGTGCCGGGACAAAACAATAAAGTGGACAATAACACGGACAATTCTAATGAGATAGCAAAGCAAACAAGACAAAGAGGCAGAAAGGCGGGAGGTCGGCAGGTTCGTGGTTTATGAGTACGTGTTCTCCATGAGCGATGCTGAACTTCAAGTCGGGGGCTGCGTGGACAGTTTTTTTTTTTGCCCTTATCACTAAAAAAGCAAACAGTATAGAGTATGATATTTTTTAATGATGCAAACTTGGGACACCGTCCTTCGGGAAACCAATGGAAGTGATGAAGGATTTCAATTAGCCTGTGATTCTCTGTTCTCCAGCCAATTAGGCGAGCCTCCTGTGGCTTCTGAGGAGCACTCAGCAGAGTCGAACTTGGGCCAACCTTCAAATTGACTGGATGCGGGCATTAAATAAACATTACGGATGGGGATGGAAGCAGGGGGGCGTAGCTGGAATATTTGTCCAAGCTGCACCTTTCCTCTCATTTTCTGTTTATTAGCATGGAGTGAGATGATGAAATTCAACTAAACATTGATAGGGTCTGTTAGCTCACGGCGAGGGGTAATGTTGTGTCGTATTTCACTGCAGTTTGTCACATAAAGAGCTCTTGATGTTCAAAGTTATAAAATGGAATGTCTATGGGGGCGTCCTAGTGGCTCAGTTGGCTAATGTGCCCGTGACGTCATCGGTTTGAATCCGGCAAGGCCTTTGTCATGTGATCCCACCAAAAAGAATGCCAAAAAATAATAAAAGGTTTAAAAAAAGGTATGTCATTTACTGTAGATTTAGATTGATGGTGGTTTGAGCCTTGTTTGACAATGTCTGGCATAGGTTACTAACCGCACCTACGCTCAAGCAAAATAGTTCAAATATATTTTGAAAAAGTAGTTTTGAGAATATTTGAATGTCATCTGGTGATATTAAATATTCAATAGATTCTGACTGCCTTTCTAACCATCTTGACAAGGAAACATTTTTACCTCCTTTTTAAGATATACTGTACTTTTTACCAATGCTATTTAAAGAGTAACTAAAGCCCAAACCCAAATGTGTGTAAAGCCTGACATCTAATGGTAAAAAGCATGCTACTGAAACTACCGTCTGCTATTGGCTGGTCTTTGGTGCCAGGTGATGTCAGCTTTACGGTGTGACAGGTGGTGACATCACCTGGCACCAAAGATCAGTGGCATGCTTTTTACCATTAGATTTAGATTAGTTTAGTTACTCTAAAATGTTGAACTTCGATTTTTGATGTAAAAAAGAAAAAACTTGATTACCTCATATTGGAGTTCTCTCATCACTACAGAGATAGGGTGATATTTACAAATATCAACATAGAATATAGAAATATGTTTGGCCCAGACATGTCAAATGAGATGAATTCTGAATAAGGTGTTTTAATCTTTGTGAATGCTGTGTGGCGGTGGTTGTCACACTGTTTTCTAATCATACAACGCAGCAAGCATTTGACGGGCGGTGTTGTGCGGGACGGGACCAAGTTCAATGTCAAACCAAATAAACACAAAAAAACTGCTTTGGAAACTGTTTTGAACTGATATCAGAGAGGTATTTAGGTTTGTGATGTCGCAAAGCGATGCAGGTAGCAGCTATGGACGACTACAGACGGCGTCTCAACTTTCATTTCGGTGCCATATTTACACAGGTTTTCAATGCAGGCTGTCATATCAACATCTGTTCAACGTCATAATATTTGCTGAGGAAGGCTTCCTTTAGTAGATGATGTCAAGGGGAGACGGCTGTAGATCTCTCTCATGTCCTAGAATCCTTCCTTACCTGCCTCCTTATATTTCACATAATCGTAAGGGAAAAAAAGAGCTTCACCTGTCCTCTGTTTTGTTATGTTCCCCACCCATGGATTTACCTCTCCGATTTAGCTAAGGAGATTTTCTGGAAAAAAAAAAAATATATAGCATGTTGCTCTGCTTTGCTAATTCCCACTGAGAAATCCCTCCCAATTAGCGAAGTGGAGTCGGCGCTCGCAATGTCACAACAAAGTCTTACATGAGGTGACAGGAAGAACTTAAAGGCTGGCCTGCCACTGTTTCTTATCCCCCACACAGCTGAATTTCAGACAACACCAAAGCGAGGGGGCTGAGGTCTGCGTGCGGAAAACACTCTCAGTAAAGTTGAGTCCCATGCTGCATTCAATGCACACTGTACTCTATAATTAAAATCAGCGTGCCTCCTCTCTGGTCTCGAGTGAAAGAGAAAAAAGGAGCAACACCTGAAAATCCAGTCAGTGTGTGTCAAAGAAAAAGCCATAACGTCAGAATCGCTATACTTATTGGTATTCCATTTGAGTGGGATTCCTGGAAAAAAAGAAAAGAAATGAAGACATGGCTTCTGCACAGTGGCAAGTGAAGCCACTATATTCCTCCACAGAGGCGAGAAAGCTCACACATAGTGCTTTGAAAAGGCCTGCGAGGAAGCATTGTGAGGCACATGCTTGTTTTGTGTAGCGGCAGCAAAATGAATGTTAAAGATTCGGGGCTTCCGAAGCGGATTTCCTTCTGTCTCGTGTCTGACGTTATTCGGAAGCTGTGCAGGATGCGGCTTTTGCCAACCGCTCACGCCCGGGCACAAAAATCAGATTTTGCTCACGTTCTTATCAGATTTTCCAGTCCTGACTCGAAGGTTGTCGGACTACAGAGTTCTGCACACCCTAAAGTCAACCCAGCCAAAATACATATAAGCAAAGGAAAGAGATGGAAAGAGATTTTTATGATCAGCTCTCAAAAATGACACATAAAATGTGTCAAATGAGCATAACCACAGTCTTTATTTGGATATTCAGGACACAATACTGTTTAAAATCAATGACCATGGATGTCCATCTGGATAAATGAGGGTTAAAAAAGAGAATTCTTTGTACAAAATGTGTTCGCATACTGCAGCTCTTTTTTGACATGCAGATAATCCAAAAAGTAGTTTTGCACTGAAATTAGTAGATTTAAAAAACTATATTGACACAGAATCACATAGCTCCATTTGATCAGTCACGGACGTTCCAGATTTGGGGCTCTAGCCAGGCAGAGATCTTATTTGGTTGCTCTCTCCATAACAAATGCATTAGGCCCCAATTCAATTCAGGCCAATTTTGCATTGGTGTGGCCTGAGTGGTGGCAGCCACATACTGGCACGCTGGTGAAATTCAAATCGCTTCCTGCACTCGACCACCTCATTCACTCTGATCTGAAAACGCTAATAGCAGATCAGAGCTAAGACTAAGTTGCGTGAGGAATATAAAGTAACTGATTTATCCATCCACTGGTAATAGCTGGCTCTATTACCCCCTCAAATTCCAAAATCGCCTTTATCTCTTTATGTACAGTACAGCCATAGTTACAAGCTGTAAGGTAATGTATGGTTCTATGGTTGTAGTATTTGATCGATGTATATCATGAACGTGCATTGATATAAACTCTCTCTCACCAGTCCAAAAGCTACATGTGCAGCAGCCAGGGGAACGTTCTGTGCTTCACCATAGACTTTGGATCAGGTTTCACTTGCTCAGAAGGCACTTCAAAGGTAAATCGCTCCCGACTTCACACTTAAAAGAAAAATAACCTTGTTTTTGACATGTGGGTTCTGTGCCGCTCTTGCCTTAATGGCATCTTAGACTGCTGTTTGACATTGGGGTTTTTTTTCCTCCTGTATTGATATACTATGTTTTGTGCTCATTCACCGCTGCCTTGGGCTTTCAGCGCATTTGAAAATGTAGGTTAAACACCTCGAAAACCCAGAAATTTCATGAAAATATTATACCAGCCTCTGAAATGCTACTTATCTGGCACAATGGGGTGATTTTCAGAATAAAGTGACTTTTTACCTACCTCACAGGGTAGCGTGACATTACTAAGTGATGATTTAATGGAGTTTCTGTGTATTTAAGGTACATTTTCAAATATTTGGCAGCCTTGTTCAGTGACATATCTGCACGAAATGTCTGCAAAGTTTCTCAATAATGGATAAACTGTATGATCTTCACATCACTGAAAGAATGATACAGGACTCATATTTAAAAAAGCATTATCTTCAAAGTACCACTGAGTAATGTACATGTAGAAATGGCAGTTCTTGATCATGCTGTGCTCTCTTTTGCAGGGAGTGATATTGTAAATTCTGCGCTCATCACTGAAATCCCTGTGCTTTGTTTTCCCTTCCGTTCCTTGTAGAGCATGCTGTGGAGATATAAGTTCTCCCAGCTGAAAGGCTCCTCTGACGATGGGAAAACCAGGGTAAAACTCCTTTTCAAGAATGCTGAAAACAAACAAATAGAAATGAAGGTAACAAAATGTGTTTTTCCAAAACTAAAGAAATACCTAGACATTGACATTGAATTTTTGTTGGCTTATTTTTCCCCCTTTGGTTTTAATGAGCAATACTTTACAGTGCTAACCAGGCATTTTAGGGAAAGTGAAGGCCAACTTTTTCCTCCAAGTGAAGAAAAACAACCAACTAAAATTCAAAGTCTTTAATGAAGTTAATAAATGATGGTACAGTCATGGTACAAACGCTACCTAACCATTGATATGTCTGTATGTCCTTGACTTGTGTTTTGCAGGAGCTGGAGTTCGCTAATCTGACAGCTGTCCTCCACTGTATACATTCTTTTATCGCTGCCAAAGTGGCCTCCATGGACCCTGTGTTTCTGAGCAGCCAAAGCTTCCCTGGAAACTACATGAACAGTTAAGAAGACACTTCCTCATTGTCATGTGTACCTGAGGCACACCCGCAGTATTTTATGCACAAAGTCAACTGATATGTATATCTTGTTCTTGCTATTTTTGTATCAAATGTTGAATAAGAAAAATTTGTTAAACAACTTTGGAAGCAGATGATATTTGTACTTGTATAAATTGACTGACGATTGCAGACGGATGAAAGATGGTGTTAATTTCTGACAAGCATAAAAATGCATTTAGGGTTGTCAACACAATGTGAATGGAGTCACACTTTTTCCATTTCTGTAAAGGTAGGAGTATGTTTGTTTTTTTCCATACAGTATCTTTAAACCTTAAGATGGACACAAAGTCGATGGGGTGTTAATTATCCTAGGTGTTAAGCCTCTTTCGCTTTGAAAGGCAGCACCCATGCCATGAGCAATGGGTGTGTAACTGACATTAACTTGACAAGATGACAGGGAATTCACATAAAGCAACTGCCGCCGTCTCTCACCGTCATTTTGTGCCACCCACTTCTAATACGCAAGTACAGGTTAACTGAAAACAAAGGATCTGATGTTGCTCCACAGTCGAGGCTGGATTTCACAACTTTTACAGGGATTTTCTTACCTTCAAATTGACTAGTTGAACAGTAATGACAGAAACTTTCTCTTTTCCCTGTTGCTCAGTTTCCCTGCAGCACCTCTATTGTTAAGGCGAAACTATAATTGTACACTAATGTAAGATTACATGCCTCGTATACTCAAATGAGACCGCAGTTTCCCCCCCATGTATTGTGGTTTCCAATACGCGTTCCATTTCAAGCTTGTACACAAAACAATGTTGTGCACAAAATCATGCAAATTTAGCTATTGAACAATGATTTGCACACAAAAATCCCAAATAAAATTTGACATTGATGCAATTTTTCATAATCTCGCAGGTTTAGAACACAATTGAAACTAAGTTTTTAATCTCTTCAAAGCTTCTCCAAATTGACTGAAGTTATTAAAAATTGTGTAAAAAGATGATGCCCAAATATCTCTTTATTTCCAGTAACAATCGTCAAATCAGTCACGGTTTCAAATCTCAGTACTTGCTGACTAATCAAGATGTGTTACAGAGTTATAAACTGCAGAGGTTGTTGACTTCAGAGTAATGTTAAAAATTCACAATCCAAATTATGTTTAACAAATATACAACTGTAATTTTAAAATGTGATTATTTGTTGTCGATTGTTATAGACATACTTGACAGTGTCTTCACTTGAAATGGTCCTATAGGAACTGCATAAACAGAAAAAAATTGGGCTGAAATTACATGTACTATAATGAAATATAACATTCAACCATAAAATAATGTTGTAGTGAAGCTACAAAGCCATTTTCATTATCTTACATATAAACTTATATGTAAACAACATGAAAATGTGAGCCTAGAGCTAATACATTAGATACAACATAGTTGAAAGATTGATACATTGGATTAGTTATGGTCAAACCAGACTGACATGTATTACTTACCTCTGTTTATTCTAATAGCTGTTATACAAGAGAGACACACTTCCTCTGGTTGTGGTACAATGAGGTATGAAATTGTTAGTCACTTGCCTGGTATGTTATTTAGACAGCAATTCCAATGGATACCAATTGCATATTTATGGCCAGTACCTGCCCTATCCAAATAACCCTGGTGTTGCCAGCTAGGGAACCGCACCCTCCTTGTCCTAGGTTTCAGTCCAATAAAAGTTTGGTTCCCATACTTTGCCACTACTGGGTACTCGGTACATCTTTTTCTTTACCTGGCAATTATGCCTATTGTTTCACTGTCCCTCCTAAATCCTCCTAAATAACTTGCAGAGTCACTCCAGATGACTTAGACCTCCACCTGCACCTGCATTTCGACCTACCATTAGTCTCTCAAAATTGAAAACCTACCCCTCTGTTCTTTGTTGTTGGTACTTTTGCCCTTTTTCAGTTACTGCTAGTTGTTCTCAATAGGAGCATCAGCTAAATGTTGTACTTGTAAATGTGTTATTAGCAATGTTGAATTCCAAGATGGCGCCAAGCTAGTGGCGGCCTGTTGCAGCAGCTCTCGTTTGTTGCATTATCCTCAATGTGTCCTTTTGTTGTAATTCTTTTTCTGTATTACCCTCAATACTATGTATTTGTTCAATTCTTACCTATATCCTATTCTTTGATGCTGCAATGACCCAATTTCTCCACAGGGATCATTCAAGTTTCATCTAATCTAATCTAATGTAGAAATGTCAATGTTGAAAACTGTCCACACTGTTAAAAGCTAGAAAAATCAATAAAGCAGTAACTATCTTTTGACTTGGACCTTTTTAACACATTTAATACTAGGTACCGTTTTTGTTCTTGTAGGTAAAAGACAAATTTGGCAATATTGTGCTGTACAAAGATTACTTTTCCTTTCATGTCAAAACAACAAATGCAGATGTATTAGAATGAGGACAGCTTGTTTTTGCTCAGCATGGCTAGTTATTGTAATTTGGAAAAGATTAAAACTCCCTCTCAAGCTTCAGCTTCAATGTCTCTTTCATAAGTTACTGTAAGCCGTTTGAGCACCAGGAAAGGTAGGGGAAATAGTTGATTGGTTGATAGGTGATTTTAACAATTCATTTTACAGTAAGAAACAAAAGGGACAAAAGGCAAGATGGGTGGGGTTGTGACCAAATTATGTTTTCAGGATGAAGTCACACAGACAGGACTGAATCTTTAGAATCAAGACGATTCCTTTTTTGATGGATCATGAGGTGATCAAAACCAAGAACTCTGAGTCGATACTTGTGTCCCTGTGGAGAACGTCCTTCCCAAGGTGCCTTGGAGAGAAGGAACTTCTCAAGAACACGAGTACAGAGAACATCCTCACAGCTTGAGATGAACTGCTTGATGTCCATCAATTAAGACGCACAGCTGTTCCTTTTCCCAGCTGTGTCAACTGGCTCTGTATTATGGACTATAGCGCTGTTTGAACGTGATGCGTCGTTCGCGCAATGAATCTTGGGGTTTCTCATTCCTTCTCGTCGGCCAAGTGACCATCCGATGCATCCTCGGTTGGCATGTCTGAGATCTTTGTCCATCTGGCTCAACATGCTTTTGTTTTGGAATTGTACTGGTAGATATTACATCAAACACATCATAGAGGACATAAGGACACATATTGAGAAAGACCCAAAAGTCTCAAAAGCTTGATGATGACTGCTATCACATTATTAGCTTAATGACATCCATAAAGCTAAGAACCAGACTCAACTTGATCCTACCTGTGACTTGACCTGACTGGGCTTCCTTTGCCATGACTTGTGGCTTACTTGTGAGTTGAGCAAGGGTGAACTGGTCCCACCTCTAGGCCCTCTTTGGAGGACTGTAGCCACTTTGTTCCTGGCTTGACCCAGGCCCTGATTAGATTGCGTACACTTTTTGTGTTTGACAGCCTTGACACCATGAAAACAGTTAAACACAGATAAATGCAGGCACCACGAAAAAAAACAAAAATGCCCGAGTTGAGCATGCATTCCACTGTCCCAAGTCTATTTCTATTTCTCACAAAACCATTAGGATTTGGATGCCTCAAGCTCCACACAGCAGGAGCAACACTGCACCAAATCCACCTTCCCAGTTTAGAATTTTACCCCATACACGGTTTGGTGGCCAAGAGCCTTTTTTTACTTGGACTTCAATTATTTTTGCTACTCTATGCTCGCTTTATTGTATTATTTTACTTTCCAAAGGCAAATTTTGTGGGAAATGTGTGTGGGAAACATTTAAGCTATGATTTGTGCATTGGTAAACCAGCATACAGTGATTGAGAGTGAGAACATGAGTACAATATCCTCTCCCTGTACATTTAGCTAGAAGGGTGAATTAAGATATATAGAACAGTAATTAGGCTGGTTTAAGCATCATTAGCTGGTGATTTGTTAGAAGTACTTCAGAATGGACTGCTTGGTTTCATATCCAGCACAACGCTATGATATATGCTGTATTTTCATTCGTCACAAACTGAGAGATTCATTTGCTGAGAACTTTGAGCTGAGGCGGTTTTGCGTCGAAGGGAAACCAGACACCGTGACGTGCAGCAAGAGTGCACAGAGAGCCACAAATGAGACGATCTTAAGCCGCCTGCTGAAGTCACCGCCGGGCGCTGCCTCATACACAGCATCATGAAGTTGCATCACCACCTTGTCAAGCATGAAGTTCAAGTACATTGCTCAAACTATTGATGGGCCGTGACTCTCACACTTGACTCCGCTGGCAGCATTGGACCCAGAATGCTAACTTGAAGTATTTTGTGATGAGGAGAACTTTCCGACTTCAGGACCGCCGGCTTGGCCTCTCTCACTGCAAGAAGCCTGTTTCAGAAACTTTGAAAAGCAGGCTACCGCAGTGTTGAATTAAGCTCATTGCAAATCTCAGCGAGGGAGGATGGAAGCAATGCCGTGAATTCATTGAATGACTCTCTCAAAGGAATACATAACTTGGATGTAAGCTCAGCCACTATAATGGGATGTAAAGCATTGCGATGACTTCCAACATTTGCAGGGAAATTAATATCTCTCTGTGCAAAGCAGAGTCTTTCATTATAAACAATCTTTGTCCTTGATGTAAAGTCTAACAGAAAGGTTGTGATAAATCATATAGCAGATGAATAATTTGCGGCTTCTTTCAAACGTGTAATTTTCAGCGATGTATAGAAACCACACTTACAATACTCATTTAATCAGTGAGGTAATTTGTCAGAGTTTAAGCAGAGGCTGCAGTATTCAGTCCATACAGTATTTTCGGCCTTGTGTAAGGTTTGATAGGCTTTTCCTTTCCTTCTTGTTCATAACTGGGCGGAAGGGAAATAGTAGGATTTTTGGAACAAAAAGGAGAAAAGCAAGAAGGGCATCCCACAGCTGGAAGCTATCAAAGCAAAACCTGAATGACAGACTTTGATAAGAGCAATTGCTGACCACTAACTGAGGAGCCAAATGCCACACTTATTTCTGTAGGAGTTGACAAACATGGCATCTGCACAGGATCACAGCTTGCTTCAGTTGTAAGTGATGGATTGTCATCAAATTTTGTCCCTGTAATAAAATATAACAGCACTTTAGTCCTTATTTGAACGATGGCTATTGTAGCTTCTTCACAGACAGGGGAAATTCTAAGAAAGCTTCACCTATTTTTTCTCTCTAGCAAATATCAGTGAAGTTCCTAACTTAGATTTTACATTCAAAAAGATGTTTGTAATTTGTTAGGTCTTACTAGGAAAACTAGGAAATTATTGAGAAATAGCAGCAACCATAGTCTTACATCTATCTCGCCAGTAAATGGAGGGTGTCACGGCAAAAACTTGTATCTTTTGCATAGACATAATGGAAACATCACCCAAGGTTAAAGAACTGGATGTCATTGGTTGTACGCTTTGAGAATGCCACATACTAACCCAGCCACAACATATGATAGTTATGAGCCACCATGACCTGGCAGGAGAGTTTTCTTTCAGACAACCAACTGTACTGCAAGGCCCACATTGCGATCCAGTTTGCACTCTTTACCATCCATCAAATCCGACCCTTCCTCACCCCCAACGTTTTAGTAAATACTGTCTTCAGCCACTGCAAATCATCAATAATGCTGCAGCCAAATGCTCTCATGTTATTCCCTTCCCTACACGCTTTCAGCTTATATCAAATTCAAAAACCTGGTGCTGGAATACAAAGCTGTGAAGGGATACGCACCGCCATATGTCCAATGTGTCCAGACCTCTTTTCAAAAAGTAGCTCATGTCATCTCTACACACTGTTCTACCTCGCTCCTTAGTTCTTATTCTTTTCTTTTCTCAGTATTTCTCTCTAACATGATCATTTTATGCTCACAGGAATACTATGAGAGCACTTTGGTTCTGACCCTTGTACTCCTTACCATCAGTTGCATATAATTTTGGTGATCTAGGAATTTGAGCTTATTCTGCTGTTGTACTCATTGGATGTCGCTCTGAATAATTCTTACACTGATCCGGCTGGCCCAGTCTACACGTCAGAGTAAAACATATCATCAGTATTATCTGATAATGTTTTCTCATAGTACATGATGATTGTTGCATATAATTCCAGGACCTGCCATCTTTGAGATAAGTGTCTAAAAGATGCAAGGGGAAATGGGATGAAGTGTGTTTTCAAATCAGTCAAGCGAGTATAACAGAGACTCTTAGAATTTCTGACTTAGTCAACTGTGAGCTGGTTTACTTAACCTTGGCAATGGGAAAACAGCTTTCTCTGAATATATAAATAGCGGGTGGGCAGACACTGTGCACACAGCATTTAAAACTAGCAGTGATAGGGTGACATCTTTAACTTGTTTATGTAAAATACCAAGGCATGGCTGGTTATTTCAACTTGATTATCCATGCGATTGTATTCTGCATCATCCCCACAAGTGTTGCAACTGATGAAGCCAGACATTTCAACTGTAAGTAAATCTTTTTGTAAATCCTTTTGCTGTTGCTGAAATGCAAATGCAATTTTTTTCATGTTCTTTCAGTTTTTAATCATCGCCACCCAAAAAGTACCACAATGTAAGATAATGGTGAACTAACACAAATGATATGGATAGAGAATTGATTTAAATAGAATATAATCAGACACCAATCACATCCCATATGTCTAGGGTGAGATCTCATTTTTGCCTCATTTTAATCAATTTCCCATTCATTTTTCTCATTATTCTTTATTTTTAGTCTCCACATATCATGCAACTGAGTCATATAATGCTTAATGAGGAGAGGTGGTTAAGTAGGTGACTCATAGACTATCAGCACAATCTCAGACAGCCATATGGTTTTAAGATGTAATTTATGCATAACTGTGCATAAGGGCTGAGCTAATCCAGTGCTGGGGCCTGGCAAAGCATATAATGTTACAACTAGTAAGAGACATTTGACTTTAGACTGATGAATGTAGGCTGTCTCCTAAGTTAATGTATGCAAAGTGGGTGATTATGACACGAGCCTTACAAAACCGGCAGAGAGGTGCAAAATCATTAAAACCATTGTACATGTGCAAACCTAATTCTACCTTTTACAAAAGAGAGAATGGAGGAGGGACCAATTGAACCAAACTGGGTGTATAAAGCCTCTTTGTCAGTGCAAATTATGTTCACATGACAATGCAATTAAATTAACAGATGGATAAAAGTGCTTGTCAGGGAATTAGATTGTTCCCGTTTTAGACAGAAAAGATCTGTGCCACATGGCTCGGGGAAAAAAAATAAAAACTGAGCCTGTCATGAATGATGTAATTCCACCCAGCTTGAGTAAATGTAACTGCTTGAACAAGGATCCAGAATCTTTTCATTAGAAATATGACAAAACACATTATTTAATTTAATCCATGAATATCCTTTTGGCAAATCTCCCTCTAACCCTTTGCCAAGTGAAGTCACACTGAGACAAACCTGTTTTTCAAGTAAGGCGAGAAGGCAGCGCACAAGAAATTAAATACTGCACTTAACAGCAAAGAACACCACAGGCATAACGAAAATAAAACCAGCAGAGCCTTCTCAATGCATAAAGGAGCAGGGATGGTTTCTAACCATTAATCTAATAAGCAATACACTCGCACAAAGGATGTGTCACTTTTAACACACCTGTGTGTCTTCGTTGGGACAACACACACTTGTGTTACTTTTCAACACAAGATATGTTAACAACAACACATGTTGTGTTAAAATGTATTGTCATTAACATATGTTGTGTTGAAAAGTAACACAAGTGTGTGTTGTCCCAAAGAAGACACACAGATGTGTTAAAAGTGACACATTCTTTGTAAGAGTTAGAAACATACAGTACAGTAGCTTTCAAATAACACCATTTAGTCCAAAATTAAGTGCTATACATTTACATACATTTCTAGTTTTTTTCTTTTAACTTAAATAATAAGACATTGATGTCTGTAAAATTCTCTTTCCTTTGCCCCCCTCCAAAGGGTGTCAGAGGTCAGCTACAGGAGCGTTTCTCAACCTTTTTCATATCAAGGCCCCCTAATTTAGTCCACATTAGGGCCACGGACCCACATTTGATTAGATTTTTTCTCTCGGACCCAAATCTGAGAATAATTTTAGTGTTAGATATGATTTTGTCCAGAATTCCATGACTATCTGTATTGTAGGTAGAGAGATAACAGTGCAACTATGATCAAAACAGTCATTCTTCTACATTCTCTAATTGTTAACTTCTTGTAAATGAAATAATGGTGAAGTTTAACAATTCATCAATTTGCTGGGGACCCCCTCAAGGACCCCGGGTGGTCCCCGGACCCCACGTTGAGAACCACTGAGTTACAGAACAGTGTCTCTGGAGCTGGTAGGGATTCAGTGTCTTACTCAAGGACACTTCAGCAGGGTGGATGCTTGCCATAATACTGGCACTTTACTTGAGTATTTCCATTTTGTGAGACTTTCTACTTTTCTTCCTCCACTACATTTATCTGACAGCTGGAGTTGCTAGTTTCTTTGCAGAATAAGGTTTTACATGCAAAACATAGAATAAGCTCATAAAATATGTTGCATTGTTAGAGTTTAAACTCCCCAACAGTATATGGAGCAGTTGGACCTACAACATTAAAATACTTCTTACATAATTGAGACGATTAGTCACGTCTATCTCACACCAGTTGTTAGAAGCTGAGAATTTTCTTGTCTATGGTTTCGTTTGTTTACAGTAATTATACTGTCTCAAAATGAATGTGGTAATGATTTATTGATGTTAAAGTGCTACACGTAGCGCCATTAAAGGTACGCTCTGATATACAAGTTGTGATTATCAATTTGGTATGTTTGATTTGCATTTGGTGTGAATATATGCTGTTTTATCTCATTTTCATGCTGCTTTTTCATTGCGTGATACATTTTCCAGCATCTACCATCAGGGAGTTGCTTATCTCTTCATATCAAGAAAGCCTCCAAATGGTAGATGAAGCGTTGCTCCAAACCAGGCAAAGGTAATGAACCGGTGGCAGTCATACTGTAATTACCATCTTGTCTCCACTTTAAGCGAAAGAATATCTTGTGAGGAAAGAAAAGAGGGAACCAAAAGTTTCCTTTTATCTACCAATTCTTGTGAATTGTAGACGAAGCACATCCAGGTCCCCCTCGCATGTGTTTACATTCCTCCGGCAAGCCGAGCCCGAGACCCTGGAGATTTCCCGAGCTGCCGAGGTCTTTGAAACGACTCTGCAAGTTTTAAAGAAAAGAGCGAGACTGAGATATAAAAGGGATCTCAGCGTATCAGGTACAAACGAATTTCACTCTTTCATTTCATGTAGATTAAATCCAGAGGCTCTCACCTTGCAACGACAAGAGAAAGAGGCTGTTGGTTCTTCATTTTAATCGATAAACCACAGAGCTAACATCACAAAGAACACTGTTAGCATGTCAAAGAAGGATTGGTGCATGGGTCACTATATGGGTCACAGTCTATATCCACCCAACTGGACACCAAACCCAAATCCAACCAAAAACTCTGCTTGTTCCAATGCCACTATTCTTAAAGTGATGTCAAACTTTGGCAGTACCATGGGTTGTGTAGCTTCCTGGCCATGATAAAACCCCCCAAAATTGTCAATTCTCTGTTTACAATTACTGGTAAACGTACTATATTCTTCATTCCATTGGCATAAGTTTCCTCCAATTTCGGTGTTCCACTTGTTCAAACTGAAAGGTTTAATAAACATAAACAAAGCGATTCACTTAAACACAATTCAGAAGCATGACTAGTTTTTTTATATATTGTCAGAATCTGCTTTGTTGGCGTTCCTTTATGTGCTGGAAGTGTGATTTTCAGACTGTTCCTCCATACAATGGCAGTAAATGGGCAGAGAAAAAAACACAATTCTCCAGTCTCCTCTACCGGAGCAACAGATAGCAGAGAATCACCAATTTGGGGGTTTTATCATGGAGGAAGATACACAACCCAAGATACTACCAAAGTTCAACATCACTTTAATACTTCAATATTTCACCCAAACTGTAGAGAAACAATGGGATCTATGGGATTTGGACCAACTGCTACATCCCCATACAGACCTGTTAAAAAGACAAAATGGGGAGATTCTCAATTCCCTTTATGTGAATCCTTTCAGATTTGATATTCTCACATATATGTGGAGGGTAGTCAGGTTTGATCCAAATGAAATGATAGTGATTCTAGATTATTTTGCCTGTGTTAACTTTACCATATCACTTCTCAAGAGCTGCTTTCATGGGACGATGTGGAGCTGATTGCAGACCTGTCAGGGTGTCCGCTCCCCACTTCTCCAGCCAGCTGCCTGCAGCAATGCCATTTCGACAAGTACCGCTCCATATCTGGCCTCTGCAATAACAGGTAGCTAATGGACTCTTCTTATCGCTTCTCCACCACAGGGCCAACTAAATGTTTATAACACCCAAACAAAAGATGAATATTGCATTTGGGAACCAATCACCCATATGGCAAATTATTTCTGATGGCAACTAGAAATATCAGTATCAGCTGGCAAAGAATAATTACAGTTTTAAGAAGACACTCAAGAGTGAACTGATGAAATTTGCCATATAAACTTTGATTTTATTTCATTGCTATTATTGCTATTATTTTTTTTGTATTTTTAAATAATACTTTCATAACTGGATTTAGTTTGAATTCATTTGTTTCCTTTAACCTTTTTCATTACTATTGTTATTTTAATCATCTTATCATTGATCATTTGTATTGTATTGCGTATTTAATGACTGGCTGTCATTAAATTGGCTGGTAATGGGGATCCTAATAAAATAAATAAATATGTGCTCAATAAATATTGGTCAAATGGAGTCAAAGTGTACCACTGAAAACCTGAAAACTCTTGAATGTTGTTATCTTAACAAAAGATACACTCACCATCCATAAACATATGCATGACTGCATGTAGATGCTGTTGCAGACAGGTTCTGGATATGTTTTTCTCTATAGGAAAAATGTGTTAGCTCCCCACCAAGTGTTTTCAGCAGTTTTAACAGAGCATTTCATTATTATGACCCAGTTTTCACTAAAATAGAGCTATACACTTTTCCAAAAAAACCTGAGATGAAAAAAAAAGACGACTCCATAGTCATTTACAAAATCATCACTCTACTGTTTACTGTTGTGGCTTTGTCTTGACAAGGCCCAGTAAACACAGTCATATCTGTCACCGCTTTTGAAATCTTCACTTCCACAATAATTAGTCTGGGAAAAAATAGCAGAATAGGTTAACAGCCTGAACAGTCATTGGCTGCTGGAGTGTATTCCTGGCTGTTGCTTATTAATGCTTATACAGTCAAGTTGATGATTTTTTTTTAATTTTTTTTTTTGCATGATTGCATGCCTGTTGCTTTTACTTTCATGTAAAATCTTATTTATCACTGCAGAAATGCAATACTTTTTTCAAAGTACTGTTAGAAAATCACAAACACAAGTCTAAAAGAGTGAGAAAAGGTGTTCCAATTGAAATAAATACAATCTATACCTCTACAGGTTTTGGTCGTTGCTATATAATTAACACAGGTAGCCTATTCTTGCATCTGCATTGCTGCATTTTTTACCTTAAAAAAGGTGAAAAATTATTTTGGATTATATCAAATCTGCCATTCTACCTAACAGGCAATTTACATAATCTGTGATTTAAAACACTCAAATTTTTAAATGAAATGGATTTATATAAGTTTCATACAGGTGATACAGGCTTAATATATGACCTGCAATAGATATGTATGGCACTAATTTAGGATAAAGATACAATTAAGATAAAATAAGATGAACCTTTATTGATGCCTGTGGGTAAAGTCGGCCAATGTTGTAGGAAAAAGTAACAGGATACAGCAAAGAAACATGAAATATAAATAAGAATATAGGAATCATTTAGTTATAGTTAGGTTTTTATTATAAAAACTGTTATATAACAGCAGCTATACAAGAAAGGAACCACTTTGTCAGTGTTCCTCTACAGGTTTGGCCTTTCTTTTGCTGTAATCTCAGCAAACTCCTACCTCTGATGTCTCAGCCAGCAGCACTTTCAGCACCTTTAATTGATATTAATTTGACCGTGGAGGAAAAAATAGACTATTTTGAACTTTTGCAAACCTTGGAGGAAAAATAATTAATGTGAGGTTGGTTGCAATCCAAGAGGACATACACGATTTTGCATTGCTGTCTTTTTGGACATGCTTCATGATTCTTTTTCCAGGGAAAATCCTCTCTGGGGAGCAGCCAACACTCTCTTGGTCAGATGGCTTCCAGCTGAATACGAAGACGGAGAGAGACAACCCAAGGGCTGGAACCGTGGACGGCTCTATAATGGATTCCAACTTCCCCCGGTAATCTACAAAACGCTAGTCTGTAGGACACATAAGTCTTGGTGGAGAAATTAGAAATGAAGTGAACTCACCCCGCAAACCCAACTTAATATAGCATTCCATTTATTTATATCTGTTTTATTAGAGATAAAGTCCACAGCAATTTGGTGACAGCAGCACTGTGTGGGAGATGATACTGATTACAGCCGCATTTGTATTCAGTGGCCAGTGCCTTTAAAATAGACTATTTCCATCACTAGAAAAGAGTTACTTCCCAGTCATATGTATAAACATTATTTCTCTCAAACAGCAGATGAAAATGTTTCGCACTGATATTTGCATTGAATTTCAGGCTTAATGTATGCACTCATTACCCAGACTGGGGTCCTTTTAATGAAAGAACATATGCATGAATATGCATCAATTGTATCCAACCTGCAGTTTACCTCTGTAAATCAAAGCTATAATGTACTCGTCTAAAATGTTTTAGATAATTAATAAGCTTTAAATAATCTTAACCATCCTCTTTTTGAAAAAAAAAAAAAAAAGTTGGGTTTGGTGAAATCATTTCCTGGACTCTTGGGAATTACATAACCCATTTTTAATCAGCGTCCTTTTTGTTGGAGAAATTAGGATGTGACAAAAGCAGCTTGCCAGAATATATCATAACTCCTTTGTTGAGCTTAATCTATTTATCTATTCATAATTTATCTTAATGATTATGGGAATGAGCTCGGAAGCTATCATCCATCATAGTTGGCTAATCATAATCTCTGACTGGGCCATGATAGGCCTTCCCCAGAAATGATGTTCCCTCCTGTTAATGATGAGATCATAAAAACTGATAAACTGATAAACTTGACTGATAAATGGCAAGCCGCTGCACAGACAAGTTGGGGGGAAAAATGCATTTCAATATTAAACATGGTAAATGGGGTTGCAATTCTTCCGAAACGACTACTGTCATCAAAAAACATGAAATCCTACTATGTTAACAGGCCCGGGACGTCAGCAAGAAAATAGTGAAGAGCTCTACTAAGTGGAAAGACGATGCCTATTCTCAGTTGCTGGTAGAATGGGGCCAGTACATGAGCCATGACATAGACTTCACCCCTCAAAGCAATAGCAAGGCTGCTTTCATGGAACGGCTGGACTGTTTGAACACATGTGAAAATGTACACCCATGCTTTCCTATTGAGGTAAGACAAGAGCACAAGAGTTTTCTATACTTTTTTCTTGTCCTGTGTCTTATAATGCAGTGATTATAGCAAAGTCAGAGATAGATAGATAGATGGGTGGGTGGGTGGGTGGATGGATGGATGGATGGATGGATGGATGGATGGATGGATAGATAGATAGATAGATAGAGTATTTTATTGTTCTCAAAGAGGATATTTCTTTATTCAGTCTTTGGAAAGACACAAGAACAGTACAGCACACAGAAATATAGACATATTGGCACTAGAGTGCTACAAAAACAATCACACCAAAAGCAGTCCAAGATGTTATTGAGGCAATTTGTCCTAATTTCTTCAATGTCTTTTCTACAGACACATGACCCGTCTGGTGCCAGAAGCTGCATGCCTTTTTTTCGCTCCACACCAGCCTGCTTTGTGAGTTATGAGTTGGGCATTGAACAAGCTCTACAGCGGCAACAGCTGAACAGCATCACGTCATTCATGGATGCTTCCTCCGTATATGGCAGCACCCCGAAGATGCAGAGCTCCCTCCGTGACCTCTCCAGCCCCGCTGGGAAACTGGCTGTCAATGACCAATTCACGGATCCTAAAGGTAGGCCCTACATGCCTTTTGTAGCCAAAGATCCATCGCCTTGCCTCCAGAATCCCAGGGATCCCCAGGTGGAGAGAGTGGAGTGTTTCGCTGCCGGAGACACTCGAGCCAATGAGGCTCTGGCCCTGACCTCCCTGCACACGCTGTGGCTTAGGGAGCACAATCGCGTCGCAGAGGCACTGAAAGGTCTCAATGACCACTGGAGCGCGGAGACTGTGTACCAAGAGGCCCGCAAGATTATTGGAGCACTGCATCAGGTATGACAGAAGTGTCCTTACTGCTAAACCACAGGTACCTTATTAGTGATTCTAAACCAGCATTCTTGCTTGCTGCCATGCAGAGTAGCCTCCACTTTTCCATATTATGCACTATGCCCAAAAAGTGACAAGAGTTTTTCCTTTTATAGCCCTCTGCATTATCAAAAAGTCACGTCTTTGTCAAAACCCTAAAGGGGTTTGAAATTTAAGTGCAAAGATGGCTTCTTAAAATGTGTTTGGTTAGCCATTAGCCTATGCAAAGCAGCTTCCATACTTTAGTTCTTCAGATCTGAATTGAGTGCTTTTAATGGTGAACTTGTGCGATTCGGTTCCTCATTCATCCCAGGACAATAATACACAATCTGAGTCTCAAAAAGAATAAATGTTGAAAAAGTCACAAATGCATTCAATTAGGATGATGATTTAATTGACGTTTTAAGGAGATATTGTGAGAATAATTCTTATTTAATATGTTTTCTTGTATTTTGGGGAGGGTGGAGATTTCATAAGGTTGAATTGCTTTGCTCATCTATTGTTTACTGAGAGAGGATCCAAAACTGAAATGAGAGCATTATCAACATCAACAAGTGAGTGTAAACAACAATTATCGAATCAGAGCAATATCTATCTGGAAAATGCTTGTGTTAGAAGAATAGTAACAGTGGTAATGAAACATGTCAGATCTGGTACATGTATAGTCCTAGATGCCAAGGTGATATTAGTTCTGCTTGCTTGATGTAAAATGTTCTTGACCTAAGAAAAGCCCACATCTAATGATAAGTTTGCAATGAAGGTCATGGTAAGATGGGAACCTGCTGTCAACTGTGTCTAGAGTTTCTAGAGAGAAATGTCACTCCTAATTGTGGTTCAGTGAATGAGCATGAGTCATGTTGAAATCCCATTAGAGGTCTGAGGGACAGGTAAGTGTTGTCTATTGACCATAGATCTGTGGTATAGACCTTCTAAGTTCGCCTCAGGAAATATGGTTGATAAGGTGAAATTTGAAAGTGGTGGCAAAAATGATGATAGTGATTCAGGGCCGATAAGAAAGGGAAGAATAAGAATGAGAAATCAAATGGAGATGAGTATATTCTGGTTGGTATGAGGGCATCTAGGAACAAGACAAACAAAAGATTCACATGAAGAAGAGATGTGGGTGTAGGAGAGATTGGAGGTGCTGAAGTCAGTAAAAGAGACAAGAAGTGGAATTTATGTGACCAGTTGTGATTTGAAGGATCAAATAGAGCCGGCACTACTTTGACTACAAACGGGGGTCTTACTGTTTGTATTGCAAAAGACTGGGTCTCTCTCCACAGCCAAGTCATCCCCCATGGATAAATTATGTTTCTTTTTAACACCATTGACCGCCTCATAAATAACACACACTGTGTTGTTTCTATGCCCTCTGTTGAGAACTGCAAAAAATTCTTATCTTTCTTTGTTGATAAAATGAATACAATCAGAGCTACTGCAGAGCTACCCCCTTACACCTCCTTATTCTTGTCCTTTTTTACTACACCGATTTGCACCTATTTCTCTGCCTGTTTTGCTGGATTTTGTTTCACATATGCGTTTGTCCTACAGTCCCCTCAATATTTTACCTTCAAGATTCTACAAAGAGGCCCTAGATACTATTGACCCTTTTCTGCTCACTATAGTAAACCAATCCCTTTCCTCTGGCTGTTTTTCCTGAATATTTTAAAGCAGCTTCTGTCCAACCCTTTCTGAGAAAACCCGACCTTGATCCTGCCCTACCCCAAAACTACAGACCAATCTCAAAGCTACCTTTTATATCTAACATTTTAGAAAAAAATGTTTGTAAGCAACTTCTCGAAATAGAGGGTAAAAAATAAATTAATAAATTCAACTCAGGTTTTCGGCAAAAGCACAGTACTAAGACGGCTCTCCTTAGAGTTACAAATGACATGCAGTCACATCGGGGGGAAATTTCCATTTTAATTCTTCTAGATTTAAGTACAGCTTTTGATATTAGTGGCCATTAGTGATGGATCATCTGAGGAAATGTGTTGGGATATCTGACGTGGCACTTGATTGATTTTCATGCTATTTATGAAACAGGACGTTTTTTTTTATCAATTGCTGACAAGGTTTCAGCTTGTGCTCTTCTGACTTGTGGGGTGCCTCAAGGGTCAATTCTTGGACCCATTTTATTTTCCCTGTATATGCTTCCATTAGGGCACACAATCCATCAGTTTGGCTGTGTCTTTGATCATTGTTACGCTGATGATACACAGCTTTATGTATTCGTGAAACCCAGTGATCTAAAAAATGTATTCGCTCTAGCTGCTATCAAAGACTGGATGACACAAAACTGTATTCAGTTAAACTGAAGAAATAAAACTAAAGTTCTGGTCTTTGGCCCTGATCAGACTTCAGAAACAATTTACCAACACCTGGGTCCCCTAGCCACAAATAGGTCTGTTTCTAAAAACCTGGGTGTCATTTTTGATTTTTGATTCTCACTTGAAATTCGTCTTAGTTTTCCATGATTTAGAGAGAATCATCCACGCTTACGTCTCCTTGTGCCTGGACTATTGTAATGCACTATATACTTGCTTAAGCCAAGCAACTGTAGCCTGGTTACACTTAGTCCAGAACTCCACAGCAAGATTACTAAAACTTTGCAATAATCTCATACTTCTTGATTTTACACAACATGGCTCCATCTTATATCAGTGAATTGCTGATCCCTTATAAGTCTGTCAGGCCCCTTAGGTCCTCTCAGCAAGGTTTCCTAGATGTCCCACGCTTACGACTTAAACCTAGAGGTGAACCGGCTTTTGCTGTCCTGCTCCCTAGTCATGGAACAGTCGCCCCCTGGGGGTCAGCTCAGCGAACTCTGTTGAGTGTTTTAAATCACGCCTTAAAACCTATTTGTGCTCTAAGGCATGTTATTGAAATTTTTGCTTGACATGATATACGTTTTGTTTTGACCTGAGGTATGACATTTCCTTGTGTGTGTTAGTCTGATGTTGGTGTCTTCTTTTGTGACACTTTGTGACTCAGGTTTTGAAAAGTGCTATATAAATAAAGTAAACTTATGAAGGGGAAATTGGGTAGCCAAGCAAGACTGTATGAGTGTGCGTCTTTTAGAAGCTACAGATGAATATTGCAATTGTGTGTTGAAGAAGTGTAAATTGATGTGACAGTGTGTCACAGTACATGCGAGGAGGTGCACTGTAGAGGAATACAACTTGTAGAGAGAGAGAGAACACAGAAAATGGTTCCATTGGTTCCATTATGAATGGAATCATGACTCAGAATCAGTATGGTGTCCACAAAGGAGAGGAAACTAGCACAGGCAGACGGGGTTGTGCCAAAACCTTGACTACAGTTGAAGGAGCTTTTGCACTGATAAAGCCAGATTCCTTGTATTTATTGCTATTATTATAAACTGCTGGTGGTAGAAATATCACAGGAGAAATGAGAAATGGAAGATCTTGAGAGAGATGTCCATCAACGCAGTCCCCATGCTGTAGCTGAGAGTACTATTAAGATTGAAACCTATTTATTAATAAGTCTTTCTTTTACGTAAAGTTGCAGTACACTCAAAATGTTCTTGCAGTTCAGACCATATTTTCACTCTATGTGGCTTTATACTATACATGAAGGTCCTGCTCCGTGATTTGTTACTTTGATTAAAGCTGTCTTAGTGCTCCACTGAGGTGTGAAGTCAAAGTGGAGGTAGTCATAGGTATTGTTTGAATTGAGAAAGTGAATGAGCTGCCGGGCTCCAACTTACTTTTCTGTAGTATTTTTGAGAGGAATGGAAGATTGGAAATCGGTCTGTAATCTTTGAGATTTTCAGGGTTCAGTTCGATCGAGTTATCAATAACTGCAACTTTGAGTGACTCAGAAGCAACGCCAGAGGAAAGAGATTTACAACATTAAATAGAGATGGCCGTAAGGCAGGGAGTTCTTTCAGTAATTTGTGCGGATGAGGTCTAAAAAATAATCACAACCAGCTTGGAAAATCCCTGCATTGGTACTGGAGTGAAATGTGACTATCTGGTCTGACCAGGCTGGGATGCATCGCAAACCTGCACAGGGTGCAGCACAGGAAATCTGAGCACTGATGTTTTCTGTTTTCTCACTGACAAAAAAAAAAAAATCATCACAACTCAGGTGAAGAGTGCTAAAGCCCCATGTGCTTGTTTGTGTATCTGTCTGTGACAGCCCAGAACTGGTATCTGAGGAGTTCAAGTCATTCATGGAAGAAAACAGCTTCCATGAACAGCTACCAGTGGGTGATAAGGCCAAGATTTGTACAGACAAGGAAGCAAGCGCTCAAGTCCTCTTCAAGTAAACAGTCAACAACTGCGCTTTCCAGTTATTGTACACACCTCATACTACTCTCGTGCCTCAGCTATGCTGAGGAGACAACTCCACACTCCGCTTGACCTCCTGTGACCTCAAAAGATAAAAGAGCTTGTACAGACTCAGCTGAAAGCTCAAGTGCAGAGATTAGTGAAAGCAAAACACTTACATTTCTCAGCTGGAGACAAAGTCCTCAGCTAGAACTCTGCCAAAGGCACACATTGGATTCCAGAAACCATTGTGGCATAAACAATCCTCACACAGTGTAAACTGGTGATCACCTTATTTACAGAACACATGTAACACAGTTCTGGTTTCCATGATGACTTGCTTGAGCCAGCAACCTATGATCCACTGCCAATAACCTACCAGTGTCAGCATCAGTCACCTAAAGAACCACTGGTTCGAAATAGCCCCAACACTGGTTAACATGCAACTACTAGTCACAACTAATGCTATCTACTACTAGATTTGTTAGCTACTGTACAAATCTGATGTGTTTACGACAAGATAGCGATGGTTAGCTGACCAGACACTATGGTTAGCTAGCTAACAAGCTGACGTTATCTAAACATAAAAATCAGATATATCAGTGGTGAAATGATCAGTTCCAGTCAAAATCAGCACAGGAATTAACCATGTCTACTCAATTCTTTTGAGACAGCCAAATTGTACATTTAGAAACACAATCAAGCTGTTTACAGCCACACTTGCCCAAGGGTGCCAGCCTTGGTGGATTAGCCTTAAAGGATAAGGCTGGTGTTTTTTAATGCATTGCTTACCGTCAACAAATCCTATGAAAATAACAAAATCAACAATGCGTTTGCTCTACTCCCGTTACTTTCTGACTTCCCCTGTATCGTTTTTAGCCGTCAACCCAGAAATAATTGGCTCCAATTGTAAGCTAAAAACCTTGAAATACAGCTCACAAAGACATAGTTTCAATTTTAAAAATCGCTGTTACCACGAAAAGTCAGGCTGTTGTAGTTATTACCAAAGCAAATTCAAATGGGAACAAATTCTTCATTACGCCAGGGACTATTTTCAGTGCTACGGAACTACTTTCCTGAGATCGCAAACGTGTTTACAGCCGGCTTACCAAGTTATTTGAGGAAAAAGTCGGCCGGCCCGGTGCATCGTGATGATGAAATACATATATGTTGCCCAGAGCAACGGCATGGCTCTGTGACGTGTTTTTAACTGTTTTTTTAATACAATGGAGTTCTATGGCTGCTGGGACATGGCTTCATTGGGCACCGGCTACATGGACGAGATTTGTTGGCAAAACAAAATCATTGCTGATTTTGTTATTTTCATAGGATTTGTTGACGGTAAGCAATGCATTAAAAAACACCAGCCTTATCCTTTAAAGCTGAAGCATGCAATTTGTGCTTGCAGTTGGTGATTGGGGGTGGGGTGGGGTGGGGTGGGGGGGCAATTTGCTTGTGCAGTGCTGTTTTGGAGGACTTTTTTCACCACCAGTTGCAGTTGCATCACAACTTGATTTATATAAATATATTAGTGAATAAGACAAAAACTCTGAGCTCTTACCTCATGCAAATGAGGGGCAGAAAATGTGCATATTGCCTTACAGTGCAAGCTTAGTGAATCTGGACCTCAGTGTCTTACTCAATGACATGTCAGCAAGGCAGATGCTTACTGTCACAGGGACTTGAGCTCAGGCCTCTACTCACTACACTACACTACACTACCTCGCTGCACAACTGCAACTTTGAGAATTCGATACAGCTCTGAGCACATACGGACATACTCAACCACCTCCTACCCAGGCATTACTTCTCCCAGACCAGTACTCAAACAGTCTTCACAAAGAGACAATAGTTACATTTATATGCACAGAGAATTCAGTTCTTAACCCAGTTCCTCAAGTAACCTGATTTGGGGTCGACACATGGAAACGTCATAACAAGGTTAGAAAAATGCAGATAAGCTCATACTCCAATTATGAGAAACCTGGTTAAGATCTCTGGAATAGTCCCATATTAAATAGGTTGTTATATGGAAACATCTTACTGCTTTCATTTTTGGGTTTTGCCATAGAGTCTCATAGCATTATGACTACATTTTGACTTCATTACTTTTAGGATACTATTGGGATCATCATGTCTTTCCTGTGTATTAGAAGTAACCTACTGCTCAGTCAGTTATGGAGGGGCTAGCTGGCAGCTGAACCATTTTTCATTCTTTTTTTCTTGTGGACTATTATCTCTGCGGACAGGACACCACAGGTGGACAGGAATAACCTGTTGACTGGTTTATTCATCGCAACAGTGAAACTCAAATGCAGGATATCAAAAGTTTATGTAAGCAGCTTAACTTAAGGCCTTAACTGGAGTATGGCCAGTAGCCAGGTTACTCCATGCATGCAAACATAGCAAATGTGACTGTTCACCTGCCTTTAAGTTCTACTTCAAGAGGAGACAGACTACCGCACCTCCAGATAGATTGACACTGTAGTCTAGTGACTAATCCTGAAATGCGACCAGAATTATTTCCAAGGCTAAATCTTGGAACTGAGTCAGTCCACGCTGCGTTCTCCCGTCTCGGCTGATATGTTGTGGCTCAGCTTCAGATTTTGCAGAATTCTGCTGCCAGGTTATTGACAAATGCTAAACACACAGCATAAGATCATATTACCCCTGTTTTGCTTTCTCTATATGGATTGCCTGTTAGAAGAATTTCAATTTTATTGATTACTTTTAAAGTTTGGTTGAGTCTGGACCCATATCGGTTGTTCCAACCTTATCAGCTGGATTGCAGCCTGAGATCATCAGGAAGAGACCTTCCGGCCATATTTCTTATTGTTATGACTGTTAAGTACTTTGAAATTATGTTTTGAAAAGTGCACAAGTAAAGATATTATTATTATTATTATCATGCATTACTGAAGTATAGTGAATATACAATAATAAGTCTCAAAATTAGAAGACTTGTCATTGTTTCTCAGCAGGCTAGGACTAGGACCAACTCATGAATGTGTCATCCCCCCTTCTTTCTCTGCCATCTTTCATTTCACTCTACTGTGCCCCGTTAGCAAAATAAGAAAAGCGTTAAAAATGTAATCTCATAAAGATTGTCTCAGACTTTAAGAGCCGTTTCTCTTCTACTTATCTGAGCCGAATCGAAAACAGCAGTAAAGTGATCAGAAAAATATATGGCTAATTGCATCACAGAGCTTCAAACGTGAATGGCAGTGAACAACTTCATCTTGTGAAGAAAAAACAGGATAAAAAATAACTGGAGGCAGCTGTTGTAACATTAGTATCTTCAAAGCAACCTCAGACTAAAAACTAAATTCACTGTCTGGTTTTGACAGACGATTTTGCAAGCTGCATTTGAAAGCTGCATGGCACTAAACGTGATCCCATTAGTGTGTGTGTGTATGTGTGTGTGTGTGTGTGTGTGTGTGTACGTGTGCGTTTGCGTGTGATATGTGTTAAGATTCAGGTGGTGAACTGAGGCCTTTATAAATAGTGATGAGGACAGATGAAATCCTCTGTGGTGAACTGTGAGGGAACAAATGTGCAATCATATGTCCAGGCTCCGGATATTATAGAAATATCTCACGGGAATATCTTTCAGCTCTATGTGTGTACACATTCCCCAGATACGCTTGATCTTTTCAGAGGAGGATATCAGGTGGCATATTAAGTTATGTTCTCATCCTATCTCCATCAGATAAATCTTGTGGTTTCACAGCATGGTGCACACAATCCTTAGATTCTAGATTTGCCGTCATCCTACTATAAATGAGTAAAACTCTGTCCGTCTGTCCGCATCCATTTTGCTCCTCAACGGGTTGGCCAATCAATCTCAAACTGCACATGGTCATTGAGCATTGGCATAGGCAGGGACTGACGGAGCTGATTTTTCCATTTTCACAAATTTACACTGTTTATGCGCCTTTTTGGCAAGTCTGCGCGGAGTTGTAGTGCGCGCATCCCCAGAAGTCTGCACATAGTTGTGGCGCGCGCATCCCCGGGTAGGGACTAGTGACTATGTAAAGTTTTTTTTTTGCTTTGTTGTGATCCCTACCTCTCTTTTTTTACCCCCAGATCATAAACATGCGAGATTATGTTCCGAAAATTATTGGCCCAGACTCTTTTGATCAGTACATCGGAACCTATGAGGGATATGATCCGACCATACACCCTTCAGTCTCCAACGTGTTCGCCACTGCCGCGTTCCGGTTTGGCCACGCTACCGTCTCTCCAATCCTCTCGAGATTGAACGAGAGCTTCCAGGAACATGAGCGCTTCCCCCCCTTGAGACTGCACGACACTTTCTTCAGCCCGTGGAGATTAGTCAAAGAAGGTCAGTCCTCTCTTATGAAGCTGCCTATTGGAACTAATAGGGTGTTTCTGTGTGCACACTAAACACACTGTAAAAAAAAAAAAAAAATGTAGAGGGAATGAAAAAAAAAATCTATTTAGGTCAGCTCCAGTGTTGAAACTCTCTCTTAGTCTAATTATTTGTTGGATACAATTCAAGTGACTTATATAAGTTAGACCGTTGAATAGACATATTTTTACATATTGCGTATGCCAACATAACGCCCCGTTATGTCATACACCTAGCACATGTCTTCAACAGACTGCCTCCAGTCCCAGGAGACTCATTAGGAGGTACAGTAAGCCCTCTTGCAGACGGCAGAGACTTTTCTCAGTGATTTCAATACATTTTTTATGTGCGTACACTATTTCATCCATCCTATGGATGGACTATGTTAAAACGCTGACAATACAATGGGGTCAACTCTAAGACCATGATTATAGAGTGGTAGGCACAAGTGAACATATGTAACTTTAGCTTCATACAAATGTTCTGTGTTATTGGTTCCATGGAATTTAGTGTGTTGAGCTCAGTATGTAAGTATGTGGTATGTAAGTAAGTGGCGGTCACTGAAAAAGAATGGGTTCAGTGGTTGATAGTGATACTATGATAGTGATAATAGCGTTATAATCTTCAACTCCTTAAAGTTGCACTAGGCAAAATTGTTATGTAAAAATACACCTGTCTTATCAATCTAAATCACAAGTGGGGCTGCAAAATAGAAGAGCGTCCCATCCTCACTAATTGAGACACTGTATTTGTGCTATTTGCCCAAATGAAATTTCACATCATGTCATTTCTGGGTTTTGAAGTTAAAATTTTTTCAAACCTCTTGCTGCCATTTGGAGCCACCACATGTGGAATTGCCTAGTGCAGCTTTAACAGGATGTTAAATCTAAGTTCTTCTCATGTGCACTTGACGTATTCCAGCATACCACAAAAACAAACTTGTTTTACATGTTGACTATGACATAGTGTTTTAGCAAGGATGCTCTTTGTGTTTAGGTGGACTGGAACCGATCCTCAGAGGTTTAATAGGAACTGCAGCAATAGCCGTGAGCACAGACAAGCTGCTGGCAGAGGAGATAACAGAACGGCTGGTCGTCCTCAACATACCACAGAACATGGACCTGGCCGCACTGAATCTGCAGAGGGGACGAGATCATGCCCTTCCTGGTCAGACCCAGGCTTAGGTTCATTACAACCCATCTGGGCCTGTCAGTGAATAGTGACAATCAGCAATGCTCTAATGAGCACCAAAAAACATAAAAAAATATTTCCTTAATAAACTTTTGTCAATACACAAGTCTAATTAAGTTTCCAACAACGCAATCTGTAAAACCTTTCACAAACAAGGTGATGTTTACAGGTATTATTGACAGACTAACTTGAGCTTATTCTATTAGCAGCTTGTCTCTCAAGTTTGCAGCTTCCTGCTTCCATACTCATCAGCTGTGCAGTACAGTGATGACCGTGGGAACCGACAATATACATAACTATGTAATTGCTTCGATTCACCTCAATATACACTTTTTAACATTGCAGAGCAAAAACAAATGGAAAAACTCAGCATAGTGTACTGTCTACAAACAATGATTTACAGTTTTAAACCAAACCTGTGTGCAAGCCATTGATTTTCCCCTATATGAAGAATGGGAAGTTGGGTTCACCCTCTGAGCATTACAAGTCTGACAGGTTTGCTCACCAACTATGTTTGATTTGGCTTTTCAGAGTCAGTGAAAATGGTATGGTAAAGCCAGAGATTGTGCCATCTAGTTTAGTGTTTTTCTGCCTTTAGTCATCAGGCAGCTTTGCACTTCAAAACGTAGATTTGAACAGAAGAAACACTTCACATCGTAGATTTGAACAGAAGAAACACTTCACATCGTAGATTTGAACAGTATAAGCACTCCAAAATGTAGATTTGAATAGCTATTGACACTTCAGAATGCAAATGCTAATGTTTACCGATGTTTCATTTTCATGCATTTGAAATTCTGTTTCAGGGTACAATGATTGGAGGGTATTCTGCGGACTCAAGCAGATAAAGACACAGGATGACTTCGTAGAAGTGGTGCGAGACAGGAGGGTCGCTGAGAAGATTCTGAAAATGTACAAACATCCTGACAACATCGATGTGTGGCTTGGAGGACTTGTTGAAGACTTACTGCCTGGCTCAAGAAGTGGCCCCCTGTTCTCTTGCCTGATTGGAAAGCAGATGAAAGCGCTTCGTGAGGGTGACAGGTACATTTTTGTTTGCTTAATTGTTTAAATATGCTATGTATTGTCCATTTTATGTAATGCTAATCCTCACTATCTAGGGGGGGGTTGATGATGGTGGGGTGGTATGTAGACTAGCAGATCCAGCTTTATGTCTTCAAGGAGATTTCTTGGTCTACTAGATTCATGGATCGTCCATTTCTGTTTTTCAGGTTTTGGTGGGAGGTTCCAGGTATGTTCACCCAGCAACAGAAGGATGAACTATCAAAGTCTTCTCTATCTCGCGTCATCTGTGACAATACCGACGTAAGCAAAGTCCCTCGCGATGCCTTCACATTCGAGAAACACCCTTCTGCTTGCCTGTCCTGTAGTCACATACCATCCATGAGTTTGGAAGCTTGGAGAGAGGAGAAGAGCAGAGGTGGGCCTGATGGGTTGTAAGACCTGTTTCCCTAAAAAACACAAAATGTTCATGTTCTGTCCAAATCCAGGTTTAATGTAAGCCACATTGGAACTATGATTCTCTTCTGTCTTTAAGACATGGATTTTGTTGTTCAGCTGCATGTGATCGTGAGACAACTTTTATTACTTGAATTCCAGAGTTACAACTGTGTGGCTCTCCAAGAAAGATAAAGAATGGGGATTTCATATTGTCCTCTACGCCTGGCAAGCTGGTCGCTCAGTACTCCTGTTACCATGGTTTCAGCTTAAAGGGTGCCGCTGCAATTGTTTGTAAGGGAAATGTATGGATTGATCAACCCCCACAATGTATAGGTAGGTGAACTTTTTTCTTCATAGATTTCTTGAATAGTATTCATTTGTGATGACCTCATCACGGTGTCTTCTGTGGGTTCCATTGTTAGTTGGTTAATATAGCAGTATATCCTCATTGAATATTGAAATATGCACAACATCAGCTTTGGAAAGATTTAGTCCAGAACTGCAGACATGTCCCAGCACATGAAATATCTATCTGGTATGAACTATCCTTGGGCGTACTGTAGAGCTCTTGTCTGGCCAGAGCTTTACTGCTATCTGCTGGTACTCTTAGAAAAGGAAACAGCAGGTTAGTCTCTAAACCAGTGGCTCTCAATGAGGGGTCCTTGAGGGGATTCCAGAGTGACTCCAGCAAAATGAGGAAGAGTTTAACGTCACTATAATTCACTCTGAATTATCTGACTTAGAGAAGGTATATGAACAACTATTTTAATGAAGGTTTCTCTCTCACCGCTATTATCTCCCCACGTTCAGGGTAGACAATTATACAATTCAATGCTAAATTAACAACAAACATCTTACCATATGGGGGTCCTGGGGACAAAAGCACATCAAACGGGTGTCCGTGTTCTAATGTGTGTCTATGGAGGGTGGTGGGCCAATATTTGTGGGTCTGTGACATGAAAATATTTAAGAACCCCTGCTGTAAACCATAGCAAATACAAAACGGACCAAAATGAGTCTGTTCAAGTAATCAGTACATAGTTAAATTTAACCCTTAGGCTGGTATACATGATCATCTTTCATTCGAAAGAAATCTCATACATGGGAAATGCCCCTTTTCCTGATCAGTCAGCATATAAATGTGCAGCTTTGGCAACAACATTGAAGTGCCTAATATTGGTCACACCTTGAGTTATTATATCAATAAGAAATAGGGTTAAAAGACATTTCCTTCAGTACAGACAGTAATGACACAGTACTGCAGCATGCAGGTATTCAGTCTACTCAGATAAAGGTATGATAGTACAACGGGATCTGTCACTATCTGTTAAGAGAAAGTAGGTAACGACATCTGATTGAAGAGATGTTCATGACAGGTTGACTGACTGGTTAGGACCAACAGGACTACATGCATTACTACCTACTGTGCTATAAAATAACTCTCCCTTTTGTTTTTTCAGGCGATCATGACTAAGTTGTTAGCAATGCAGCAGATCCAGAAATGCTTCAAATATTCAAATCAAAACCTCATGGAAACATCCCCTACTTTCCCTCTTTTTGTTTATATTTCATTGTTTTGCTGGTGAAGAGTTGTGTGCTTTGAAATATGGAATGAACTTACTACTTTTTACTTTTTTTTAAATTAGGTTTATTGAATGGCAAAATGCCAATTTAGTCTGTAACTAGTTTTTAGAATTTTCTTCTCTATTATTGATTTGGATAGTTTGAAAAGTATTTATATCAGTAAGTTGAATTATGATCAGTAAAAATGTATACAAACTGTACTGTAAATCAAACCACTGTTTTAGTTATGTTTTACCCATTTCACAATTTTTACGAGACTTACAACTTCACATGAAATCACAGTATCAGCACAACTTTCACTGTTCGGAACATGCAGCCCTCTTGGCAGCTTCTGCGCACAATTTGACCCTCACACCTCTACAGCCCCAACATTCCCATATAATCTGTTTTTTTATAATTAATTGTATATGCTGCAATAAAAATCAAAAATCAAAATTATCTAATCTAAAATATTAATTCTAGTGATTCTCAAGACCTGCAAAAAACCTTGGATGAAATTCATCATTCAGATCTTGAAAAAAGCTCAATAAATGTTTACTAGTCCTCTTGATTGTTATCAAAATAAAATATGATGCATTTCCTTGTTGGCACTGTATTGGATCATTGACTCACTCTCTGTGAACTTGGTATTATCCCACATTCGACATTGTTATTTATAGCACAACCAGGCCCTGTGGAAATGTTTTACAATTTTAGAGCATGCCCGGTTGTACATACGCTATGTTCAAGTCACCTCCACCTCCTCCTCCTGTGACGCAAAAATGATCTTTTAATGGAGGCTTATTCAAATAAAGAAGACACCAGAACCAGATTGGGAGCCCCAGAAGGCGAAAGACAGCCCTGCACAGAAATGTTGATGAAGGTGAAAATGTCTGTGGGTCCCACCCATTTTACATATGTGACGTTGTCATGGGAGTCTGTTTGTGTGCATGTGCGTGTGTGTGTGTGGTTGGGTTGGCATCAAGGAGCAAGTTTCTGTAGTCAAGATCATATGTCTCCTGCTGTATTCTTCACATATTCTTCTTACCACTCCTTTATTTCGCATTTGAGCAGGATTCCCACTGCTGCATTTTACAAAGTGCGAAATCACCTTCATGAACTCCAGTGTGGCAGGGTTACAGTATAGATTTTCCAGTATCGATTTTGATAAAATGCAATAACATTTACTTAGCAAACATTTTCTACAAGTTTGTCACACAGGTGCTCTATAGACCAAACAAAATGACACCAACAGTTCAGCCAAAAGCAAAGAAACTGTAATTGAAAGATATGAGTTAAATGTGTGTGTGTGTGTGTGTGTATACTATACATGCAGGGCATACACCAGAGCATCTAGGAATGCTTGGGCAGTGCCTTTGTTAATTTGCCATCTAATGGTAGTTTTTTGAGAAGAACTGATAAAATGGATCATGACTAGATAAAACATGATGAGAACGATTGCGTGTAAAAATGGTAGAGACACTGGTAGTAGTTTTTGATACATTTTGTGCATTTAAAGCTCTGTGTGATAACTTGGCACGTCAGCGGCGACTGTTCAGAATTTGCAACTGCACGATTTTACTGCCGTTGCACTTTTAATGACGTCAGACAACAAACTAGCGTGTGCTTATTGATCAGTAAACACTCATGACACTGTAGAATGCTTGGGATAAAACTGTTTGTACACAGAAACACTCACAATACTGTAAAATGCTGTCTGCCGTTGGAGAATAATAACAAAAGCTAATGGGCTAATATATAAGTACGATGCTAACGCGGCTGAGGTAGTTAGCATTAGCGTTAGCGTCCACTGAGATAGCATGTGAAACATGTGAAACATGTAAAACGCATTCCTGTGCCACACTACTGTTTCCCTCCAGTGTTCTGTTTTGTTGGAGCTTGGAAAGGCCAACTCCAATACTAATAGCAATTAAAAGTGAATGTTTTACCGCAAAAAAGTTATCACATAGAGCTTTAAGAAGGCCGCTTTACAAGTAGCACTTAGAGCATATAGTACTGTACAGTTCATCCCAAATTAGGTATCTTCTGGCCATTTTCAGACAGAAGAGTAGCCTACTAGTCTGCATCACAAAATGTGCAAGCACATCAAGTAAGATCAAGCCCAGGGCATTAGGCAGCTGGACAAGCTGCACAATGCTTACCTTTGCTCTCTTTCTTATTTAATAAATGTCCATCAGCCCACTCTGCTCTCACACACTGCTTTCTCTTTCAACCTCAACACCTGCATTCACTTCTTTCTCTATAAAAAACAATGCCCCATGAAATGTGAGCTCAGTTCAAAAAGTCATTCAATCATTCCAACATACCAATCTTTAGCAGCAACTCTCACTCTCACCTCTAGAATCAACACGCACACCAACACCTCACTGTAGTAAAACTATAGATGTATTTATGACTGGCCTTTTGCCATCGGGGGCCCTAAACTTTGGAACGCCCTGCAGGCTAAGCAACTCACTTTCTTCTTTTCGTTGTCTCTCCTCAAAACACATTTTTATGAAGAGGCTTTTTTTTAATAATGATATGTATTTGATCTATTTTTATTCATGTTTATTTTCTATTTCTTGTTTTGCAGTTGATCTGTTTTTACTTAATTGTTTCTGTTTTTATCAATTCGACATTCTTTGTATTTTTAGTCCTACTTTTATTTTTACGTATTTTTAAGTAGTTTGTAACTGTTTGGAAAGTGCTATATAAATAAAGTGTATTATTGTTATTGCCATTACTACTGTTAACAAATTAAATAAACAATATGCAACTTTTTCATATAAATAAATGTCATTTTGCTACTCTATCACAGATTGATATGGTTTTATGGAAGAATATGTTTGTTTAGAATAAATATATGGTAGAAGAAATAAAAGATGCCGTCTACATGAGTGTCTTTATTTTACAGTATGTTGGGCCAGTGCCTACATTGAATACAAAATACCACAGCAATGACTGCTTATCAGCAAATCAAGAAAAACAAGAATCATGTGGATTGCCGCTTTAAGTGCTTTGTGCTCAGTTGTGTACAGTAGCTGGCACATGCACAGTGCCATTTTGGCAATAATTTATTCCCTAAAACATGCCCAAATTGCTCAAATCAACACAAATTAGTATTAATATGAATAATTAATAATTCATATTAATTAGTATTTATTAATAATGAATAAAATATAAAATCTTAAGTAGCACGATGTACCTCAAGGAATTATTTTTATCTTGTCTTACAGAATAATATTACTAACAAATCTTATCTTACTGCCTCAAAGAATAAGAAGTCAAAATTTGTACTATTGTCAAAATGAGTTTCACATGTAACAAGAGTTCTATGAATTCTAGCTGACTGCCAGAGGCAGTGCTCAACACTGGGTGTCATCCAGCTTGTGCATGTGCAGGTTGTGTGTTTATGATGTAGGGCAGTACCAGCTCCAGCTGTTGGCGTCCCAGACTGTTGTGACAATGGTGACCAAACTGCTGCTGATTGACACATTGCATGCTGACTGATTGCACGCTTCCTTGTGCTCAGTTTAGGGTCTTAGTCTACTGGAAACCCCTATATGGCCTATATGAAACCCAGCAATGTTGTTTCCTATGAACTTTTATGATTAAAATGTCATCTATAGGCTTAGCAGATGAGATTAAGCTTGGTTGCTAAGAGTTGCATGTTGGGCAATTTGAGTAATTAGCATAATGAGCTAATTAATCGCAAAAAACTGGAAATGGCTATAATTTTGCTTCTAGTTAACTTAGAAAGGTGATCTAAGAGTCTAAGTCCATATTTGTGATGTCCAGAAATTCATCTATTACGATGGTGCAGTCATGCAACCTTTCCTCATTAGCATAATTTGCATAAATTATGTAAAAATTAGGTCAAAATCAGGAAATGGCTATATTTTTCACTTTTAGTCAACTTAGAAAGATGATCTTAGAGTCTAAGTCTATGTTTTGATGTCCAGAAATTCATCTCTTGCCATAACTAAATCATGCAACCTTTCTTCATTAGCATCATTTGCAATAAATTATGTAATAATTAGGCCGAAACCAGGAAATAGCTATATTTTAGCTTTTAGTCAATTTAGAAAGGTGATCTATGTTTGGATGTCCAGAAATTAATCTCTTGCCATAACTAAGTCATGCAACCTTTCCTCATTAGCATAATCTGGATCCACGTCCATTTAAAAGCGACATGGTATTAGATATTATTAAGTTTTTTATTTTTCATTATGCTATTTATTTATCCCCGACCCCGAATGTTTCATAACATGTTGTAAAAAAGATTTTATGAGCAACGATGTGCAGTCCCCCCTCCCCCACCCTTCTCCCACCGGTGTCACCTGCTACTCTCCACTTCACTCCCCCATGATGCCCCACGAATACACACGATGAATGATAATACCTCCAAAAATGATGAAAATGCTCCACTTCCCAATGTTGTCCTAGTTGATGCAAGTCAGCTGCTCTACCACATTGTCTGGCGCGTGGCAGGTACGATCAGGGACATTGCTTCTAGCATCAATGCACGCCTCGCTAATGCCTATACTGCAGCCGGAGCTGATGAGACCCTCGTCATCTTTGACCGTTACAATGATGAGCCCAGTGCCAAAGATCATGAGAGGAGAAGACGAGCAGGAGTTGGTGCAACTGAGTACAAGCTGACAATCAACACACCCCTTCCAGGTCGAGAAGCCGTGATGAAGAGCACATCAAACAAGACACAGCTATCACGCCTTCTGTGCACATATGACCTCACCGCTGATAAGATCCTGCTTGTGAACCACATGGACTGCATCGTCAAGCATGAGGAGGCTGACGTCACCCTCATTAGCTACATGCTGCAAGCAGCTGGAGCAGGGGCACCCACCATACGTATCCTAAGTGATGACACTGACGTATTTGTCCTGTTAGTGTACTGGGCTTGGAAGGCCGACGTTCAATCAGCAGTGCAGATGGAGAAGTGGAATGGCACCATCCTGGACATAAATGCCACCGTTAGGGCGTTGGGTGACAAATGTCAGGGTCTCCTGGGGATACATGTGCTGTCGGGATGTGACACTGTCTCCTACCCCTGTGGAAAGGGCAAGGCATCTGTGCTGAAAGTACTCCAAGGAAGTACCATGCCTGGTCTCAATACAGTGCTTGGGGAACCTGATGCCACTCACAGTGACCTAAAAGATACCGGGACCGAGTTCTTCCTCGCACTGTTTGGGCAGAAGAAGGCCAAGTCGATGAATAACGCTCGCTACCAGATCTACAGACGGAGGAAAAAGCCACCTGAACTTAAAAAGCTTCCTCCAACTGATGTCAACGTGATGCTACACATACTGCGTATCTCCAGGTCATGTTGTGGAAGGCTGCAGATCAGAGGGAGCCACCTGCAGAGGCCAGAGACATCACTAAATTTGGGTGGGAGGTTGCTAAAGGAGGGGCTGTCATGCCTGTTTCCACCCAGGCAGTGGCTCCAGTTAATTTGCTTGACGTCACCTGCAGCCAAAAAAACTGCAGCTGCCATGCTGCAACTCTCAGTTGCACTGACTATTGCAAGTGTGAAGGAGGTGAGGTCCGCTGCTGCAACCCATTCACAATACATGAAGACGAAGAGAAAGAAGATGAGGAGGCTGAAGGGAATGAGGAGAGAGATGATGAAGAGGGTGAAGGCCATTGAGTGTGAGGTTGTACAGACAACGTCTAAAACAGGAAAAAACGTTTTTTCTGGCAGTTCAACGCTGGAGTGAGGAATCCATTGCCACTCTCCAGGACTGTTTTGAAACCACAGACTGGCAAATGTTCTGTGTTGCAGCTGATCGGGACATTGATGAATACACAGACTCTGTCTCAGCCTACATCTCCAAGTGCATTGATGACGTCGTCCCGAAAGTCAATGTTAGGACTTTCCCCAACCAAAAGCCCTGGATTAATGGTGATGTCCGTGCTAAACTCAGAGCACGGTCCTCTGCCTTTAGCTCTGGGGACCTGGAGGCCTTGAGGAAGTCCAGATATGACCTACGGAAAGCCATCAGAGATGCCAAAAGAGCCTACAGAGACAAGTTGGAGTCTAACTACCACAGTTCCGACCCCAGACGCATGTGGTGTGGACTGCGCTCCATCACAAACTACAAAGGGAGAAATAGCAGTGATGCCCAGCCCGCCGCCTCTCTTCCTGATGAGCTCAACACCTTTTACTCACGGTTTGAGGCGAGCAACACCATCCCTAGTGCAAGGCTAGCAGAGGACCAGGACGACTGCACTCTGTCCCTATCTACGGCTGACGTGAGGAGAGCTTTTAAAAGAGTAAACCCTCGGAAGTCACCAGGGCCAGATGGCATTCCAGGCCGTGTCCTCAGAGCGTGCGCCGACCAGCTAGCGGAGGTATTCACATCTATATTCAACCTCTCCCTGAACCAGTCTGTAGTCCCCACCTGCTTCAAACAGACAACCATTGTCCCCGTACCAAAGAAACCTTCCATCACCTGCCTGAATGACTACCGCCCTGTAGCACTGACCCCTATCATCATGAAGTGCTTCGAGCGGCTAGTCAGAACCCACATCTGCTCCTCCCTTCCTGACACCTTGGACCCCCTTTAATTTGCATACCGCCCCAACAGATCTACAGACGACGCCATCGCCCTGACAGTGCACACCGCCCTCTCCCACCTGGATAAGAGTGACACATATGTGAGGATGCTGTTTATAGATTACAGCTCGGCATTCAACACAATTGTGCCTGCTAAGCTCGTTCCCAAGCTCAGGATCCTGGGTCTTAACACCTCCCTTTGTAACTGGATCCTGGACTTCCTGATGGGCAGACCCCAGGTGCTGAGAATGGGCAACCTCTCCTCCTCTGCACTGACCCTGAGCACCGGAGCCCCTCAGGGCTGTGTACTCAGTCCCCTTCTGTACGCCCTGTTCACGCATGATTGTGTGGCCACGCGCAGCTCCAACGCCATCTTCAAGTTTGCAGACGACACCACCATCCTGGGTCTCATCTCCAACAATGATGAGACCGCCTACAGAGAGGAGGTCAGCGCCTTGACAGGATGGTGCCAGGACAACAACCTCTCTCTCAACGTCTGCAAAACGAAAGAAATGATCATGGACTTCAGGAAGCGACGGGGGGGGGGGGGGGGGGGGTCACGCCCCCATTCACATCAATGGAGCTGAAGTGGAGAGAGTCTCCTGCTTCAAGTTCCTCGGTGTGTTCATCAATGATGACCTCTCCTGGTCCAGACAATCGGACGCGGTAGTAAAAACTGCCCAAAAACGCCTATACTTCCTGAGGAGACTCAAGAAGTTTGGAATGTCTGCCAAAACTCTCACCAACTTCTACAGGTGCACCATTGAGAGCATCCTCACTGGCTGCATTACCACCTGGTACAGCAGCTGCTCCGCTGCTGATTGTAAGGCCCTCCAGAGGGTGGTGAAGACAGCGGAGCGCATCATTGGCTGCCACCTCCCCACCGTGCAAAGCATATTCCACACACGATGCCTCAGGAAAGCACGGAAAATCATAAAGGACTTCAGCCACCCAAGCCGTGAACTGTTCTCGCTGCTGCCGTCTGGTAGACGTTACCGAAGCATCCGGGCACGGACTACCAGACTCACCAACAGTTTTTACCCCCAGGCCATCAGGCTTCTCAACCAGCAGTGATCACATTGATCACATGATCACCTCAATGGGTAGGAAAAGCAGGTGTGAAAGGCCCAGGCCAGGGATCTCCTCCTACTCCTCCTCCCCCACACTCACCCACAGAATAGCACTCCTACACTTTATATTTATAATATTTAATACTCCTTATAATATTTAATACTCTTATTCTTACTGTCCATATTGCCCTTCTTACTGGCTCTGGAACTGCTGTACTTTGATATCTTTGCCCTTATTTGTGACTCTTTTAGCATTTAATATTTAATATTTTTCTTTTTTTAAATATTTTTTTCTCATACCTACTACGTAGTTGTTGCTTGCCTTGTCCTAAGAATTTCATTGTTCAGAATGACCTTGTGCGATACTGTGCATTTGATAAATAAAACACTTTGACTTTGACTTTGGTTGTTGTTCTAAGTTAACTTTAAGTGAACTTATTGCTGTTTCCTGTATTCTGTGATTTATTAGCTAAATATTCTAAATTATGTAAATGGTTGGATTTTTGTTACAATCTACATGTTTTTACCTTTCAAATGAGCTAACTTGGGCCAATTTTTGACCATTTGTGAATTTTCACTTTTTTCATTAAATATGGTGTTGTTATTAATGATTATGTTAATAAGGGCATGACAATGAGGCTAGAAATGTGTTCTTATATGTTATATGCACTATGCAGTACATTACCATTAAAATAAACTTACTCTGTGAAGTCTGTGACGATTTTTGATTTTCTTCTTTATTTTACTTGATAATTAGCTAATTATGCTAATTACGCAAATTGCCCAACATGCAACTTTTAGCAACCAAGTTGAATTTCATCCACTAGGCCTATAGATGACATTTCAATCATAAAAGTTCATAGGAAACACCATTACTGGGTCCAAGAAATTTCCAGTAGACTATCTAAGTTTGTGGGGTGTTGTTTTCATTCACTGTTTCCATAATGTGGGCATTGTGAAGCCCTTTGAGACTGTAACGTAAAGTGATTAAGGGCAATACAAATAAACTTGACTTGAATTCATAGAACCGTAATCACATTAATAAATCTTGCTCTAGTTCATTTTTCCTAACCACCAGGATGGCCCATTACCAATGAGGTCACAAGAAGTCAAACATCTCACTGAAAGCAGGTTGAAGGCACTGGTAAAACACTTGCTGCCACAGCATGATGAGCAGCAATGTTGACCCTGTAGAACTGGACAAAGGTTCACAGTGAAGCCAAGGTAGCCGCATTATTATGCCATTTAGTGACATATGTACTGCAGCCAAGAATGTGGGAGACACTCCAAGTACAATGACCTTTAGTATTAAAGGCAATAGCCTTCTAATGCTAAAGTTTAATTGTGTACTTCCTCAGAATTAAGACAATAGTTTCCTATAAATTCACTTTTCTCAATACAGTAGATTTTGTTCATGGCTTCACCCATTTGAAAAGGGAATGCCTTAGGGGGCCAATTTCTGGCCAGGCGGTATTCATCCTTATCTCCATTCCTGTTTTCTCTGGTTCCCTCGTAAATGATGACTCAGCTTTGTTATACTTCATAATGTTTTTCTGCAGTAAGCAGGGATCCTCACAGGAGATCTGTGAGCCGACAGTGTCTGCGTAGGAGTCTAAGCTGTAACTTACACATCTGAAGACTTCTCAGTTTATAGTGCTGAGGCAGTCGCTGAGCTCTTTAACCGCCTCTGGGGACCACCCGGAGATTGTGGGAGATTTCTGTGTGGATAGGATTGGCCACCTTTGACTTCTGTCTGTGTGCTGTCACCATCTGAATGAATCTATGGAATAAGCAGAAGAGATCCATTGTTTTCTCCTCATGTCCAGGGCAGCTGACCAGTTCTTCATATTTGAGCCCTTTAAGTGATAAGATACAGTATTTATTTACAGTTGGGTGAACCAGTAATTACTTATGCTAATCTTCATCAAAAATGACATGAAGTAATCCCAAGGCTGTTCTTCAAATATCAAGATTAGTGGTCTTTGCAAATACTGTTTTCAATGGGTTTGGGGAGGTCTGACATAATGGGTGTAGGGCCTACTGTATATTGAGGGTACAACTACTAGGTTATAACATTTAACTATAGCTTCTCTTCTGTCTAATTTGGGACTTCATCCCTCATAGTCTTAAATCTTATCCCTGTGACTCTGTGCAAGTTTTACTTACAGTAACTGGAAATAATAGAGGGTTATTAAGTTGGCAGTGGATGGACTCAACTCAAGTTATCACCTTAGCATATTTCACAGCAAAACCACAGGCCAGCATCCTTGCTTGGGTAATGCTATTGCTGCTATCAATAACTTCAAGAATGTTTGTCTATCAATGCACATTTAATACGGTCAATAAAATCCCACATTGGACAAGATAACTAATTTCGAAGAGTGTGCGTATGTGTGTGTGTGTGCGTATGTGTGTGTGTGTGTGTGTGTGTGTGTGTGACTTAGATTAGTTTCTTCTAATGCCATTCAATTTCATTAAAAAAAAAATATTTTCAAATAATTAATTTACTTTCAGTCAAATGTTAAATCAATGGCTGATTTAACTTTGTTAATATGGACATTTAAAGACAGCCTGAACTGGTAATAAGTGAAGGGTGTATTGTCCTTGCCACTTGAGAAAAGTGGTTCAACTGGAATCTGGATAATTAATCAAGCGAAATCAGTCTGTTCCCACAGCTCTCTGTTTCTTACCATTTACATTCCGGTGTGACCAACACTGGATACTTTGATGATGCTATTGATGGTGTCCCTGCCCACTGCCAAATGTCACCAACAAAAACATTTAACTGTATGTTAGTGCCAAGAAATAGGAACCTAAATTGGTTCCAGGAACCTTTTGGCAAACCATGTAGTCATGTGTTTTTGGGCGTTGAAGTTTCTGAATACATTTTTGTTGAACTCTAACAAAAAGCTGTGTACGTGCTTTAAGTAGAATGCTTACAACATGTTTCATCCTCATGAGCAAATTTGTCTATATCTGTCTTTAATGACATGGAATAAACATCCTCTGTATTTATTTTAAGATTTTCTGATGATTCTTGTAACTCACTGTCAGTGAAAGATTGTTTATTTCACTATAATTTTGTTTTAATCGTCATTCATTTTGTCTTCTTATCTGACCATGTATGGGAGGTACAGTGCCTGTTTTCATGCAGCTACCACTTTCTTCCATTGAGAATATCTGTATTTGTATTACTTTTTAAGGCCACAGCATTCATTAATTTCATTAAAACCACATAATATACAGTCTTTATGAATTTCTCTGTTTTTTTAAATAAAGAATGAATTGCAATTGTTTCTAAGACACTAGAAATGTGACATTTTGACAGACAAAAGACAACTTTGTATCACATTTGAAACCACTCAGGAACATTTTAAGCTTTTGTACCTTGTACTTATATAAATTCACAACATACATAAGTAGGGGAGAGCTGGGCAAGTTGTCACGAGGGTAAGTTGTCTCAGTAACTTTATTTCTGAAACGAAATATTTTAGAGCCAAAAGTCCTATTACAAAAATGTTTACTTTCTTAATAAGAGGTTACCCATATTAAATACAACAGTCTATGCCATCAGGCTCCAGCCACCCTCTATCATATGTTCTGGTCATGCCCAACATTGGTACAATTTTGGTCTTCTATTTTTGAGACATTTTCTTATATTTGCGACAAGGAGATCAGCCCTGACCCCGTAATTGCAGTCTTTGGTGTGGTCCCTGACGAGGTGGCGGTATCTGTTGCCCAGTCAGACGCCATAGCCTTTTCATCTCTATTGGCTCGACGCCTTATTTTATTTAATTGGAGATCAGCTACTCCTCCTACACACAGGCGCTGGGTTGGGGATATGATGGCGCATTTAAAGCTTGAGAGGCTGAAATGCTCAACCAGGGGATCCACCCAAAGATTCTATAGAGTCTGGCAGCCATTTTTGGACTACTTTGACCTGGAATTCCCTGCTAGAGACACTGAAACATAGGACTGCAATCTAATTGATTGACAATCTCTGTAATATGTGTAATAATTTGTATTTTTTTTTTTATCATTGTTGTTTTTATTTTCTCTATATCTTGTAGATGTCGTTTGTGGTCTCGTCGATTGTATGTTTTTGCATTTAAAAAGCCAGTAAAAATATTTGAATAATAATAATTAAATACAACAGTCCGAGTCAAAACACTCATAAACATAAAAGCAATTTGTATGGAAGCAAATAAGCAAATAATGAATATCTTAGTGTTTTTCTTCTCATTTTTTTCTTATAAAGGAATCAAAATAATTATACATTGTGACACATAAAAGCAAGGGTCAGCTATAACCTGATAATACATTTGAATGGTTTAGTGAAGCTATGTGCTCAGGGAAGGGACCTTTGTCAGGAAAGCCTGTTGGGGCATGTTGTCACATTGATTTTGGGGCATGTTGTAACTATCCAAATCCTTTTTGTGATTAGAAATAGCTTTACATTCATTATTTTCCGAATAAAAAAGATTTTGGTACTTGCACCCACAAGCCTTTGGCTTATGTAGCAAGTGGCCTCTCTGCTGGATGCTGGACCAAACTCACATACAGTCACAGAGGCAGATTACTATTATTACTGTTTTAAGTGACTAAGAAGCCATTTTACATTATAAAACATCAAATTATATTACATGTACATTAATATATCATACTGTTAGAAATTGTATCAGAATTTGTGTTTGTCTGTGCATCCCAGGATAGGTGAGGGAGGGTTTTTTTTACCTGGTGTGTAGTGGGTGTCGATTTCTGAAATGAAGTATGTTATTTTTAATACAAGAGTTTTTTTTTCATGTTATTATTGTATATATACTTCAGAGGAAATGGAATTGTGTGCACAAACACAGTACACTTGTCTATGGGACAACATTCCCTGTCATGTGTGACAACATGCCCTGACACGGGGTAAATTGTCACAAGTTGTCAAGTGGTATTTCATCAGTAATACGTTTTTCTTCCAGTAAATTATTAAAAATGTAAAAATGTCATTTTTTAGAGAAGACCTTAATCTAGCTAGAAAAATATATATCATATCTCAGAAGTAAGGCACTACTGAGAAATACTCCAATGAGTAAAAAGCATGACAACATGCCCTGCTCTCCCCTAAGTATTATCATGAAAATACGATCTTTCCAAAAAAAATTAAAGGTAAATGAATAGCTGTCTCAAATGATAGCTGTCTTTTTGGTTGTTCTCTCAGATGGAATTCATAGTTCATAGCTTTTTAGTTAATATTGCATTACTGAAGCCACTTGAGTATTTCAGCAGCCAAGCTGAATGTGAATATGTGGGGACAGTTTCATATCCAGATCAAAGGGAAGCATGAATAAAATTACTTTTAATGTTCAAATAACACAATTCCATCAAGAGGAGTGGACAATCGCCCTCCTTATCTATTTTACATAGGAGCACAAAAGTAGGATTTTATCCATCTCATGAAAAAAGAACTATGGATTTGAATAAGTGCTCTTATTATAACTATCCTTGTTTTAACAGACGTCTCCCTGACACTTATTAATCTGGGTGGCTTTGTCACATGTGTGATGGATTGCTGCATATACACTACAGCAAAAGCAAACAACCAGGGCTGGATCAGATACATGACAGCTAAGTGGACTGCTGAGAGGTGTGTTCATGGTTTGACTGGCAAGTTGTCTGTCTCTTCACTGAATACTTACTTTACTGGATATTTTCAACATCACGAATCAACAGCGTCTCTCATTCTTCTTCAACTGACGTGTTGATGTGCGTTGGTGTTGTGCTAAGGCTCTGCTAAAATAACAAATGTACGAAACATGTGCCTGGACCTAAATTGACAATGGCATGGAGCCAAATGTGTTTAACCCATGACATTTGCTGTTGCCTGCACCAAAATACACAGGGAGTGGCTTTTTTCTCGAAAATGCAAAACTTAAAGGGGTAAAACCGTTGCTTGTGACAGCAGCAGCCATCAAACAGCAGAACTAATTCACAAGTTGAGAAATCTGATATTTGCTTTTGTTACTGTGACAATACATCCCTTACAAAAAAGTCACATGTAAAAACCCACATGTGAATTCAAAGCACATTTGCTTTTTGGACACATGTTGGTTTTCATATGCGAACACGTGGATTTTCCAATTTCCCACGGGAAAATGACGTGTGAATTATGTCTTTGCATGTGAAATCATGCGGAAAAACACTTCACCTATGAAATGAAATTTTCACACCTGAAGTAAAAACTGTCACGTGATGACAGAATACAACTTGAAAAAAAAGAGTCCACATATGAAAACTGTTTTGAACTGATATGTCTCCCCCAACATGTGTCCAAAAGGCACGTGCTTTGAATTCACATGTGGTGTTTCACATGTGACGTGTGATGTTTTTGAGTTTGTTTGTTTTTTTTCAGGTTCCCCAGGTTTCTTTTTCAACTGCTTATCATGAGTCCATCTACTGTATATTCATGCAATTCATGCATGACAGCTTTGTTATGACATTCCTCTGTGAGAGAAATTTCCACATTATGCAATCCTACATGTTATCTCTTTTATTCATTATACTGCTTTGCCTTGTTTTCTGTTTTTTATGCTGTTTTTGCCTTTAATTGTTCCATCTTATTGTTGTTATTTTACTTTTTCCCTCTTAGTAGTTATTGTCTTTGGACAATATTGTCTTTTCTTTTGACTATAAAACACTTTGTAACTGTGTTTCGAAAAGTGCTATATAAATAAAGATCATTATTTATTTTATTTTTTAAATTGTTATTATTATTCATTTGTATGTGTTCACACATATTTTGCTCCTAATCTGTCTTCCATCATCTTGTATCAGAGTGTGAGTTTAAATTTTGGAAGGGCCCTCAAAATAAAAAAAAATAGCATATTTTATTTTGACCTGTCTGACAGTCAACCAATCACATCAGAATATAAACTGGTAAGAGTCGTGCTGAATTTACCTTCCCGTACCCATGTTGGCCGCTCCCAATTCACAAAACTAAAATGGTTGTCAGTTGAGAGCAGGGTCAGACATTTGAAGCTGGGTCTTACCCACCGAATAATGAATGACTCTGTTCTCAATTACTTACAAAATTATTTTACACTAGTCAGGGAAAACCACCTTTTTGTACTCGGCAGCACAGACCTCCATTTGATAATATTTTGTCTCTCAAACCCAAATCTGAGAATATTTTTATTGTTAGATATCATTTTGTCCAGAATTCCATGACTATCTGTATTGTAGGTAGAGATAACAGTAAAACTATGATCAAAACAGTCATTCTTCTACATTCTCTAACTGTGTTAACTTCTTGTAAATGAAATAATGGTGAAGTTTAACAATTCACCAATTTGCTGGGGATACCCTGGAACTCCCTCAAGGACCCCTGGTGGTCCCCGGACCCCATGTTGAGAACCACTGTTTTAAGTGACAGTAGTGAGTTAACACACTTGTATCATCCACTCTGGAGTGCGTCTGATGCATAGTTGAGGAGGATTTTTTCAAATTAGCATTCCTTTGTTTAGAGTCTTTTATCATACGGTGTCCTCTGATAGTCACACTGCCAATAAGTTAGACAGAACTGGGTGAAGCAAACAAAAGACAGGTGTGTGTGTGTGTGTGTGTGTCCGTGCGTATGCCTGCAAGCCGCTGCACTGCACGCCACTGAGTGATTTTTGGTTATTGTAGGAAACCACTGAATCTGGGTCACAGTGAACTGACATTTGATAACCAAGCCACAAAATACCCATGACTCATCTGCTGCACCCAGCCACCGCCCCGATGGTGCTTCCAAGCTGCAGGTGATGGCGCTTTGGTGGGTGCAGTGACACCCGTCGCCCTGGTTGTACCAGCACACCCTGTCCCAACGCAGCAATGCAGCCAGATTGCTGTTTTAGTTATACAAGCGTCTCTTATAAGCAGAGCTGCGCTGGAGGCAAAAATAACCTCAATGGTTGAGTTAATAGTTCGTCGTAAGTCATCACTTGGTATCGGTACATTCTATCTTTTATACACTGAGCTGACAATAAAACACTGATTGTGTTGTACATAAATTTGCGATCCAACACATAAACGTTATGCTGCCTTCAAGGTGCTGTCAGAAATATCACAATCAGCCTCTTCACCACAATAGGGGCTGGTTAGTACTCATGTCCACAAAGCTATTCGGCTTAGACAACCCAGCCCTAGCCCATATAAAACTACAGTACTGTGCAAAAGTCTTAGGCACATGTAAAAAAAATCCATAAAAGTGTTGCTCTTTTGATACCAAATAGTTGTATGCTATAGGAACGTACACACACAGCACTACAGTAACTGTAACTTACAGTAGTAACTGTAACTTGCCTACGTTTGCCTACGCGTTCACATGAACAGACAAGCTATATATGTTATGTAGTTATGGTACGTGTGTGTGTGTGTGTGTGTGTGTGTGTGTGTGTGTGTGTGTGTGTGTGTGTGTCTCGCCTAGGACAGCTAAAAGGCCAGAGCTGGGCCTGATTGTATATCTTCTTTTCTAATAGCAGGCTGTTAACACATTGCCATAGGCAATATGGTACCATGCCAGGCCATAGTAATAGTAATATTAATATTATTATTAATAAAAATAAGTGGCACTTTTGATTGCAGCTCCCATCTCTGTAATTAAAGAGAAACTATACTGCAATAACATTTAATAAAGTTAATTCTGTTGCTTATAATAGCAAAAAAACAAAAAATAAAACACAAATATTGCTAACAGAAAGAAAAATGATACCCAACTGCCCTTTTTCTTGCATTTAGGTAGTTACTGTGTATGTGTATAAATACTTATAATTCACTGCAACATTTTGCTAAAGTCTTACTTCACCATAAATCCAGAAAGGAGGGCGATATAAAGGTTTACCCCCTGTTGAATCTCAGCTTTCAAACAACATCTCATTGTTTCTTATATGATCCTGACAGAGGCTATAGAGGTTTGTCTGGTTTCTCCTCATCTCATTGGCACTCCCAGGTTTCTCACAGTGTGTCACAAACTAAATGTTTACTGCACTGCATTGATTGATGCAAATGGAATCTTCTACCTTCCCAGAACATTGCATGCATACTTGGTTCAATGTCTTATTACTGATGCTCAACGATGACTTGTATGCTCCACCCAATGTACACTTAGCCTCACCTTTAATTGCAATCCTCACTTTTCTCTGACACAGCAAGGGAAATAGACAGGTGAGCTCAATCCATTGTTCATCTATCTTATTCTTTTATATATATACATATCTTATCATCATCAAGTTAAAGGTCACCTTTAGCTAGTAATTATTGTGCTGAAATAAAATAAGCAGAACTGCAATGTCACATATACAGATATTTCTAAAAATATACAGAGAATTTTACTCTAAGACACCTAGAAAGAAACAATGTCTTGGAGTGGAAGAGTTTGGAAGATATTTTGACTGTGTAAATTTGCTCATGTTCACATTGTATTGCCATAGTTGACTCAACAGAATGAGGGTTGTGATCAGTAATTTTGGTACAACCTGGATTCTTGGTATCACTTTATTACTTTGGTGATGGGTGAGTTCAATCACCCTTTCACAATGCAAGTTCTTTAAAACAGTGATTCTCAACCTTTTTCATATCAAGGACCCCTAATTTAGTCCACATTAGGCACAGACCTCCATCTGATGAGATTTTGTTTCTCAACCCCAAATCTGAACATATTTGTATTGCTAGATATGATTTTGTCCAGAATTCCATGACTATATGTATTGTAGGTAGAGAGAGATAGAGAACTATGATCAAAATAGTCATTCTTCTACATTCTCTAATTGTTAACTTCTTGTAAATGAAACAATGATGAAGTTTAATAGTTCATCAATTTGCTGTGGACCCCCTGGAACCTCCTCAAGGCCCCCTGGTGGTCCCCAGACCACACATTGAGAACCACTGGTTTAAAACATCATATGCCGTTCTGACAAGACCATTGACAAGACCATTTTTGAACTGAAAACCTTTTTACATTTTGTTAATTAATTGCAACCTAAATATTAAAGCTGAGTAACATATTATATGAAATGTTATGAAATGAAAGTGATGCAGTTTAGCTAAAACTAAACAAGGGGGTGAGTACTTTTGCACACTAGATTTTTCTGTATATGAATTTCACACTTCCATATACATTTCTAGAATTTTCTTTTCCCTTTGATTACTATGTCTGTATCTCAGATAAAACATCCAAATAATTGTATTTCTAAATTACTTTCTATTACAACAAAATATGCAAAAGGCCAAAGGGTGCGCACACTGCTGAGCATGATTGTATTCCCTTTTTCTGATATATCTATCTTCTAAAAGACTTTTATCAGCTGAAGCAACAAAACAACTAAAGATCAATAGAGATTCGCAAATGTGGAGGTGAGCGGAGCCCCAGTCTCACAATGGGAGGCCCCAAGGCTTTAGCACAAGTCTTGTTACTCTCAACTATCGGTAAGTTTCCTCTCTTAATACACAACCACAAAGCTCAGAAGAGCACTGTTCACTTTTTTACAACTGTTTATATCAGGTACTGTAGCATATAGTAACTGATAGACTAGATAGTTTATTCCTCTGAATCTGTAATAAAGTATCTTGTATATCAATAGAAAACGTCTGTCTGAGTCCAGTGCATATAGCAAATAATCCATATTTTGAAAGCCATAGTTTTTAATATCTACCCAATTTCAAAATGGATATTTTTCTTTCATTCCTTCAGTATGTACATCAACACTGATCGCTGCCACTGTAAGTCTATCTGCTTTTTTGTCACACTATATGTATAATGCTTAATCTTGTATGTGTCTTGTCCGCTCAAAATACTGATTAATTAATCCACATGGCTATATCTTTACATTTCAGAGCAACACAACAAGAAGTAAGGAAAACCTTAATCTTACCAAAAATATCATCACTTTCATAAGAACTAGTAACAATGAAATAAACTGAACAATGAAAAATAATTAAATTATGGAGTAATGAATTAAAGTGGTCACTCTCTGTAAATTTTCAACTTTGTTATTTTTAGGTCCAGGCTCACCGACCTATGAAAACAGGTCAGTATGCAGATTAATACAATAATCAAGCCCACATTTACACACTTATTCAGCAGGAATTCAACAGTTTATTTTAATGCTCAAAACAAAAATTAACACTTGTTCCATTTTAATTTCTTCTAAAAGAACAACAAACAATGCCACCGCTCCAAACACAACGTACCAGGGAACTTGCCGTTCAGCAAACCTGAAAGATGTCACTTCCACTGTAAGTTTTTCAGAATTCACTCAGTAACAGAAATGGTGGAATTTAAAAGCCTGGTGAACCTAATAACCTGTATGATTTTTGAAAGCCAGAAGCAAGATCAGTGTTAAATGTATTAAATGACACCCTCTTGTGTTCAGCTACCAAATTAACCCATACCTACTTTCAATTTCTCTCCAGATATCAGACGCTGTGGACACCCTGACTGGTAAACTATCTTGTGACAGGGGCAATGGCACAAGCTTGCCGCAAGACAAGTCCAGGATGTTGGAACAAAACCTCAGAAGGATTGTGGAGTCCACTTTAAATGTCTTCTTTAATTTGGTACAAAAGTTCTCAATATTTTCAAAGCATTTCCATTAAGTAAAATTCCTGTAATCCTTTAGGAATGCAATTACCTTACATTAAGTGTGAGAAATCAGCAGAAATCATACAATAACTGTTAAGTGTTCCTACAGCATCATAAATATACTGTCATGGCCACAAATTGATAACATATGATAAATACTTAACTGTTTTCATGAAACCACCAACATTTTGGGGCCTTTGGTGGTTTGGGGCTGTGGGAGATGTACCTAATATGCCTTGTTGGTAATCCATATTTAAGCATTACATCTATCTGATGTTCTCACATATTAATCAACAGAAAATGGTTGATGGCAACTTTGTTTTGGGCACCAACAGGGCACCAATCAATCTGAATCCAATGTTCTGGATATCTTTGGAGTCTTGGACAGCCTCAGTCTGGGTAACCACAGCGATCCACAGTTCATCAGATTGTGGTTCTCGATTAAGATGGCTCCTCTTCTACCCTATGTTGACAAAAACCTCCTCAGCCAGCTCAGCAGCCAGAACTTCAGCTGCAGTTCCTTCCAGGAATTGTAAGTGAATTCATTGTGTTTTACTAACCACAGCAATAAGACAGATCAAGTCGAAGTGCATATTATTACAGTAAAATCACAATGTTGCTTTGCAATAAATCGTATCAGAAATCAGAATCAGAAATCAGAAATACTTTATTGATCCCCGAGGGGAAATTGGGTTTCGTTGCAGTTGCTCACAGAAATATATATAGGCATAGAGAAATTATAAGAAAAATAGAAATAAGAAAATAAATATAAAAATATGTAGAATATGTGCATTATACTACAATAAAATAAAAATATGTAAAGTACCGTATGTGCATTATAAAAATATGTACAAATAAAAATATGTAAAGTATGTGCATTATACTACAATATATAACAACAATAATATAGAAATAAGAAAAATAAGAAATTTGTGGGTGGGTGTGGGGGAGGAGGAGTAGGAGGAAATCCCTGACCTGGGCCTTTCACTCCTGCTTTTTTCCTTCCCCTTTGTTTTAAATTATTGCACAAAATTATTACCGGAATCAGTATTGCACAGTTTAAAATATAAGTTATAAATTATGGGGTTATTAAGATGCTGACAGGGGTGAAATAAATCCAAGTTCCAGTCTATTGACTCAGAGTGTCTGACACTCTGAGGGAGGAGTTGAAAAGTTTGATGGCCACAGGCAGGAATGACTTCCTGTGGCGCTCTGTGGTGCATCTTGGTGGAATGAGTCTTGCACTGAATGTACTCCTGTGCTTGACCAGCACGTCATGGAGTGGGTGGGAGACATTGTCCAAGACACATAACTTGGACAGCATCCTCCTCTCTGACACTGCCGCCAGAGAGTCCAGCTCCACCCCCACAATGTCACTGGCCTTGCGGATCAATTTGTTGAGTCTGTGTTGAGTCTGTTGGCGTCCGCTACCCCTCAACCTGCTGCCCTAGCACACAACAGTAAACAGGAGAGCACTGGCCACCACAGACTCATAAAACATCCTTAGCATTGTCCGGCAGATGTTGAAGGACCTCAGCCTCCTCAGAAAGTAGAGAGTACTTGTAGTCCTCCACAATGTCCACACTGACCCCCTGGATGGAAACAGGGTTCACCGGTACCTTGGCCCTCCTCAGATCCACAACCAGCTCCTTTGTCTTTGCCACGTTGAGCTGCATATGGTTCTGCTCACACCATGTGACAAAGTTTCCCACCACAGCCCTATACTCAGCCTCCTCACCCTTGCTGATACATCCAACTATAGCAGAGTCATCAGAGAACTTCTGAAGATGGCAGGACTCTGTGTGGTAGTTGAAGTCCGTGGTGTAGATGGTGAAGAGGAAGGGAGACAGGACTCCCCTGCGGGGCCCCAGTGTTGCTGACCACTCTGTCCGACACACAGTGTTGCAAGCGCACATACTGTGGTCTACCAGTCAGGTAGTTGACAATCCAGGACACGTTGTTGTATCGTTCTTGATATAGCTAAAAAATAGATATCAACTAGATAAATAAATGTACATTCATGGTAAATGGTAAACATGCACTATAGCTAACTCATCGGGCCATATTTTCATGAATCAAGGTGCAAGTGTAGGTGCTGGCACAAGTTCACGCAGTCTAGCTCACTTGGGCATGACCAACACATTTTGGGTAATTTCGTGAACAGCGGCACTGGCGCAGTAGTGGCGCACCAATGGGGCAGTTGTAAAAGGGGTTGGATTAGGAGGAATACATTATCAGTAGGTGATGGGGCTGGTGTCAATCATGGCCAATCAAATCAGCTCCTCTTATTCCCTTTAAAATCAGTGCACTACCCACCATGGTGCACTGACAGTTTCGTAATGGAGAGGAGAGTTCAGACTGGCAAACCGATGTTCTTGTCCGGGACGTGCAGAATCACAAGGCGAATATACAGCACTTCAAATATGCTGCCAAGGGCAGATGATATGCCTTTTTAAGTTGAATTCACATTGCTGGAGATATTGAAATCCTTGTCACTAAGTTTTTCGTGTAATCATACACACCAATAGTTTTATGTTGAAAATAATGATTCACACAATAACCACATGTGCAGTTACATGTGCGCACAATAATGCAACTACTGCTAATATTGTAAGGCAATAGTCAGATTAAGCCATTTACATGATTGTATAAAATGACAACTCCCATAATAATCCCATTTAGTGAGAGTTTAGTGCCTATTTCGATTATCCAGACAGAATTGTGGAAATTGTATTTTGTAATTGTATTTATTTTTTTTTAGCTAAAAAACACTTTGTTTACTGTCCTGCCACGATCAATTACAGCCATGATTCTGCAATACCATATTAAGTTGTTTGTTTACAATTGTTGCACCTTCGGCAACCTGGTGTTTTTTGGATGAGGATATGTAGTGAGCATTGGTGGGAACAGACGGTCCTGAGGGAGTTCAGTGATGTACAGTGGAAAGAAAACTTTAGCATGGAGCTGTGTGAAATACTGAGTCCAATGACAGTCCAATGACAGTGACATCACCAGGATGTCGCTGTCCTTGCTCCTGCACCCCTGATGATGACAGTGGCAATTGCACTGTATGAACTGGGAAGCTGAGAGGAATATTGAGTTATAGAAAACCAGTTTGGTGTGCACAAAGGCAAGATAAAGAAGTTGTCACATACTCACATACCTATTCTGCCACCATCAGATTTTGATTGTGGGGATAGTTTATAAGAATAGTTACTTTATTGTATTGCAATGTACATGTTTTTTTTGTTGTTACTTTTTAGTTACTGTAAATCTATGTTTTTCAATTTGTGGTTCTGCCTGAAAGAATAATGAAACTATATTTTCAAGGATAAAAGGCATGAGTGATGAGCTGGTGACTGCAGTCAGAGTGGACAGAAGATTAATCTACACAGACTTCATTAAAGTCTACCTCTTCAGGAAGAATTCACCAGGTAAAAAGATAAAACAAACAATGGGTTTAATCTGACAATGAAATTTGTTCATATGTTATTTAAAAGGAAGGACATGGTAAGTGAAGTAAAAAAGATGCATTAAAAAACAAAAAATCTTTTAATTCAATAAAAAGCTTTTGAGTATACATGTCAGTCAGTCGTGAATAAAAAATTTCAGAAGGAGGGGAGCACACACCAAACAGAATTCACAGTCATTGTTGGCATGAATAGCAGAAACCTTAAATATTTAAATATTGCAATAGTAGCGAACATGATTATCTAAATCCTGTCATTGTTTCACATTTGAAACATTATAAAGACCCTGGATGCACGGCAAATGTGGAAGGAAGTGAAGAATGGCTGCTGACAAACTTTGGAGAATTTTCAAGCTTTGCAAGTGTTGAAGATCTGAAGAAAATAAACAACAATTTCTCTGCAGTGAGTAACGAACACAATCACAATTTATATTAAATGCAGCCATAAAAATGATAATTGGTGTATCAAATTCATGAATGGTAAATTAAAATTAAGTATTTCCATGTTACTTCAGACAGAAGTTGTGGAACACCTCTCACCAAATCAGAAAGCCGAGCTGATCCTGGATCCAGACAGTAGCGCTTTGGACAATGAGACCATTGTGAGGGATGTGTTCAGCAGCTTGACAGAGTCCCCTGATGAAGAGCAGCTCGATCAGTTTTTCGAGACTTTTGCAGGGCTCGCTATGCAGGTGAATGCTTAACTGTGGGATTGCTTGTCATGTTTTCCCATCAACTGGGTTGATATAAAGGCCATGCAAAACATCTCCCGGGCTGAAGGACATCTGGAATAAGCCTCTTAGGGGCCTAAATTGGACCGACCTGTAATGATGAATTTCCAATATTCTCCTGGAATGACTTGATCCCTGGGATGTCTTGATTCCTACTGCTGATGCTCTGAAGTACAAAGATGTGCCACCAAGCTTAAACTCATTTCTGCCATGATTACCATAAAGGCAGCATGCCCCTCTGAAGTAAACCACAAATCATTTCCTTTACAGAGAAACATCACCGTCATCCAAAATCCAGCCGTAAGCGACACCATCCTGAACCTGACCTTGACAGCTCTTGCTCCTGAATTCCACGACTTTGAGCCAAGAGACTTCCAGCGGTGGTTCCAGGTCAATCTGGTTGTTGTGATGGCCAGCATCCATCCTGGCAGTTTGGTTGTGATCCCCAGTAACATCAGCTGTAGATCCTACAATGCCATGTAAGAGATGATCATTTTGAAGGCCACAGACGCACATGGCGAGGCTGCATAACAGAACTGCGACTCCAGACAGACCGCAATAACATGTGTTTTCTTCCCTCAGACTCACTGGTCTTCAGCAAAGTTTGGGATCCCTGCCACTGCATCTCTCACAGGGTGTGAGATCAAGCATCGAGTCACTAATGGAGACATTCAGACGTACGTGGCAAACTGCACTTTTGACACAATTGTTCTGGAAAGCCAATATCCACTACTCTAAAAATAGCTCTATTAATGCCATGTTTCCGATTGAATTTTCTCTCAAACAGGCTGCCCAAGGCCAAGACCTTTCTTGGTAAGTTGACTGTTATGGGTGTTTTTTGTTGCATGGTGCACTATCGATCACAATGCAGAAGACACAAGTTAGGCATGGCAAAGTTGTTAAGGGGGCTGCAATAAGTTTGCGTAACCTTGTCTAATTTGTCACGAGACTGACAATTATGTTTTGCCTTTCTCCAGTGCAAAGAAACAGCGGTTGATGGTAAGTCAAAAGAAAATGGAGACGTCTGAAATTGGTCCAACAATTCTCAAACTTAAGCTACAACGTCTGAAACATTCATTTCTTTTTTGTCTTTTGGCAGAGTACCGTGTCTGTGGTGGAGTCGACAGGTAGGCGCATCACTTTTTTGTTCAGAGTTGGGATAGGCAAAGGCGCTTTGAGCCATCCAATAGAGACAACAACAGCTTTCTTGTTAATGTTTCCTTCAGCTCACGGCTTGAACAATTCCTGTCTTCTGGCAATTCCTCTGGAGCCCTGTGCAATTTTGCCATCACTGAGCACGCCTGTTCCTCGGTAAGCTTTGTTTCGTCTACGTTGAGAGTGTCTGTGAGCCATGTGGCTCCTACTCCAGTATCTTGAGTTGATTTGCCTTAGACACACAGAAACCTCACTTTTCCCCCCCTGTATCATTTTGTTTTTCCAAGGCTACCCATCTCACACCCAGCAATTTGGTCACAGTGATGAAATGCTCTCTGGGAAGCCAAAGGACATATCCGGTAGAGGTCTGGAAGCTTTTCTTCCAAAAAGCATCTTCTGTGCTAGACCAGGCCCTTCTGGAACATTCCACCATGGTAAACCCAATCCCATAATCTCAGAGAACTCTTGTTTTCCTGTGTGAATTTTATGTCATGCCAAAATGGTTTCTGCCATTCCAGGCCCCCAACAACAGTGGCCCATCCCTGTCACATGCCCTTGAGGCACTTGGAGAGGTGAAAATCGCCAACTTCAGCCAGGCACAACTGCAGAATCAGAGCTTTGTCAGCAAGTGGTTCCAGGGGAAACTTCGTCCATTCTTGGCTGCTCCGTCCCGCAACTTCCTGGTCTGTCTCAGCTCCAGGAACTTCAGCTGCCAGACCTACCGAATTGTGTAAGTAAAGACGTGACACCTTGCTCCACTGTGGAAAAAAGATGGCAGAGGAGCCTGCAGTTGTCAAATAGATTAGATCTTAAGGGTCATCTTTCACATTTCAGCATCCAGGCTCTCAGCAGCCAAATGGCAGCCATGGACAGAGAAACACAGCAAGCAGTCTTCACTCACTTCATCTATCCATTCCTCGCAAGAAATGACTCATCAGGTAAAACCGGAGACTCGGGGCTCAACTCCGTAAAGTCTTGATACCATGCGGCGTTGATATCCTGCCAACGTCTTTGCTTGTGTCTTCATTTCAGATCCTGGCTGTGTCTCCAACATCAGTGGTAGCACGGAGTGGCTACAGACAAACTTTGGCAACTTCTCTGGTTTTGCAACCCTGCAGGATTTGCAAACCCTCAATCCAAACTTCTCCAGTGTAAGTGGCTGGTGTGATTGTAGTATTAGTGGCCCTCATTGAAAGGTCCACCTAGGGTTTGGTACTTAAACTGTCTTTGTTTCCTTTTGTAGGCAGATGCGTTGTCACTGCTTACCCCTACCCAGGTGGCACAGCTGACACTGAGCTCAGGGGCCTTGAATGACACAGACCTGATCGAGGTTGTGTTTGAGCGACTGGAGCAGGGTAACGCTCTGGAAAATGTGGATGAGTTCCTGAGGCAACTGACAGCAGATGGAGAGGTGGGCTACTCCTCCACTTTGGGAAAAAGGAAAATCCTGGGTTTTGAACTGAGCATAGTCAGCCGTGTACTTACATATCTATGTACATGTCTCTCCATCAATTGTGGGGGACTCGAAGCAGATTAAATGTTACTTTTCATCCTATTAGCATTTTTAATAGGCTGCTAGGAAAGCTTGGTCTGCTGGAAATGTATCAATTGTGTCGAGTTCAAATCCTCTCATGTGGTACTTTTGCAGGTCCCTGATATCCAACCTGTTGTGAGAGATCTTGTAATGAATCGGACCTTCACCATCATCAGTCCCCATTTCCCCGGCTTTGAAAGACAAGACTGGTTTGCTTGGTTCCGAGTAATACTGATTCCTGTCCTCCCAAGTTTCAATCCAGTGATGCTCAAGAGCGCAACCGCAAACATCAACTGCACAAACTACCGTGTCGTGTGAGTTGCATTGCACAGACGGACGACATTGCATGGCTCAGGTGTACAAAATGTGATTGAGGAACTGGTTATGAGTGTGTCTATTCACCATTTGCAGTGTGGGAGGGTTGGCCGAGGCTTCCCCTGCGATACCGTCGCGCAGGCAACGAGGGATCGCGGAAGTTCTGCTGGACTTCCTGATGAGATCTGCCGACGTCATCAACACACCAGGTATGGCCGACAGAGTAGACAGTGCCACACAGCTGCTTATTTGGGCTTGCCCATTGACTTCAGACCATGGCAAAGTATGCTTAAATTGCACTGAGTAGTGACCCAACCGTTTAATTGTATGGCAACTTTTCATTTGACCTGTCGCATGTATGTGTAATAACGAGAGATAACGCTTGCTACTTTGTAGACATGCTAATGTCCATTGTTTTTATGTCTTAGCTTGCAGGCAGGGAATCCGCAGTGACGAAGAATGGATCGAAACCAACCTGGGTCCGTTTTCCGAATACACAACCTACTCTGACCTGACATTCTTCAACATCTCTGGGGTAAATCACACGTTATGCTCACAGTCTTCCTTTCAAGCACAGCGCAATGTCCGTAACCTTTTCACGTCTGCTCGTAGGTGTAGATTTACCATTGTAAAAGAGAAAAAATGATTCATACTTTGTTCTTGTCATCAGGTGGCAGTTTTGGACTCCCTCTCACCAAATCAGAAAGCCGAGCTGATCCTGGATCCAGACAGTAGCGCTTTGGACAATGAGACCATTGTGAGGGATGTGTTCAGCAGCTTGACAGAGTCCCCTGATGAAGAGCAGCTCGATCAGTTTTTCGAGACTTTTGCAGGGCTCGCTATGCAGGTGAATGCTTAACTGTGGGATTGCTTGTCATGTTTTCCCATCAACTGGGTTGATATAAAGGCCATGCAAAACATCTCCCGGGCTGAAGGACATCTGGAATAAGCCTCTTAGGGGCCTAAATTGGACCGACCTGTAATGATGAATTTCCAATATTCTCCTGGAATGACTTGATCCCTGGGATGTCTTGATTCCTACTGCTGATGCTCTGAAGTACAAAGATGTGCCACCAAGCTTAAACTCATTTCTGCCATGATTACCATAAAGGCAGCATGCCCCTCTGAAGTAAACCACAAATCATTTCCTTTACAGAGAAACATCACCGTCATCCAAAATCCAGCCGTAAGCGACACCATCCTGAACCTGACCTTGACAGCTCTTGCTCCTGAATTCCACGACTTTGAGCCAAGAGACTTCCAGCGGTGGTTCCAGGTCAATCTGGTTGTTGTGATGGCCAGCATCCATCCTGGCAGTTTGGTTGTGATCCCCAGTAACATCAGCTGTAGATCCTACAATGCCATGTAAGAGATGATCATTTTGAAGGCCACAGACGCACATGGCGAGGCTGCATAACAGAACTGCGACTCCAGACAGACCGCAATAACATGTGTTTTCTTCCCTCAGACTCACTGGTCTTCAGCAAAGTTTGGGATCCCTGCCACTGCATCTCTCACAGGGTGTGAGATCAAGCATCGAGTCACTAATGGAGACATTCAGACGTACGTGGCAAACTGCACTTTTGACACAATTGTTCTGGAAAGCCAATATCCACTACTCTAAAAATAGCTCTATTAATGCCATGTTTCCGATTGAATTTTCTCTCAAACAGGCTGCCCAAGGCCAAGACCTTTCTTGGTAAGTTGACTGTTATGGGTGTTTTTTGTTGGATGGTGCACTATCGATCACAATGCAGAAGACACAAGTTAGGCATGGCAAAGTTGTTAAGGGGGCTGCAATAAGTTTGCGTAACCTTGTCTAATTTGTCACGAGACTGACAATTATGTTTTGCCTTTCTCCAGTGCAAAGAAACAGCGGTTGATGGTAAGTCAAAAGAAAATGGAGACGTCTGAAATTGGTCCAACAATTCTCAAACTTAAGCTACAACGTCTGAAACATTCATTTCTTTTTTGTCTTTTGGCAGAGTACCGTGTCTGTGGTGGAGTCGACAGGTAGGCGCATCACTTTTTTGTTCAGAGTTGGGATAGGCAAAGGCGCTTTGAGCCATCCAATAGAGACAACAACAGCTTTCTTGTTAATGTTTCCTTCAGCTCACGGCTTGAACAATTCCTGTCTTCTGGCAATTCCTCTGGAGCCCTGTGCAATTTTGCCATCACTGAGCACGCCTGTTCCTCGGTAAGCTTTGTTTCGTCTACGTTGAGAGTGTCTGTGAGCCATGTGGCTCCTACTCCAGTATCTTGAGTTGATTTGCCTTAGACACACAGAAACCTCACTTTTCCCCCCCTGTATCATTTTGTTTTTCCAAGGCTACCCATCTCACACCCAGCAATTTGGTCACAGTGATGAAATGCTCTCTGGGAAGCCAAAGGACATATCCGGTAGAGGTCTGGAAGCTTTTCTTCCAAAAAGCATCTTCTGTGCTAGACCAGGCCCTTCTGGAACATTCCACCATGGTAAACCCAATCCCATAATCTCAGAGAACTCTTGTTTTCCTGTGTGAATTTTATGTCATGCCAAAATGGTTTCTGCCATTCCAGGCCCCCAACAACAGTGGCCCATCCCTGTCACATGCCCTTGAGGCACTTGGAGAGGTGAAAATCGCCAACTTCAGCCAGGCACAACTGCAGAATCAGAGCTTTGTCAGCAAGTGGTTCCAGGGGAAACTTCGTCCATTCTTGGCTGCTCCGTCCCGCAACTTCCTGGTCTGTCTCAGCTCCAGGAACTTCAGCTGCCAGACCTACCGAATTGTGTAAGTAAAGACGTGACACCTTGCTCCACTGTGGAAAAAAGATGGCAGAGGAGCCTGCAGTTGTCAAATAGATTAGATCTTAAGGGTCATCTTTCACATTTCAGCATCCAGGCTCTCAGCAGCCAAATGGCAGCCATGGACAGAGAAACACAGCAAGCAGTCTTCACTCACTTCATCTATCCATTCCTCGCAAGAAATGACTCATCAGGTAAAACCGGAGACTCGGGGCTCAACTCCGTAAAGTCTTGATACCATGCGGCGTTGATATCCTGCCAACGTCTTTGCTTGTGTCTTCATTTCAGATCCTGGCTGTGTCTCCAACATCAGTGGTAGCACGGAGTGGCTACAGACAAACTTTGGCAACTTCTCTGGTTTTGCAACCCTGCAGGATTTGCAAACCCTCAATCCAAACTTCTCCAGTGTAAGTGGCTGGTGTGATTGTAGTATTAGTGGCCCTCATTGAAAGGTCCACCTAGGGTTTGGTACTTAAACTGTCTTTGTTTCCTTTTGTAGGCAGATGCGTTGTCACTGCTTACCCCTACCCAGGTGGCACAGCTGACACTGAGCTCAGGGGCCTTGAATGACACAGACCTGATCGAGGTTGTGTTTGAGCGACTGGAGCAGGGTAACGCTCTGGAAAATGTGGATGAGTTCCTGAGGCAACTGACAGCAGATGGAGAGGTGGGCTACTCCTCCACTTTGGGAAAAAGGAAAATCCTGGGTTTTGAACTGAGCATAGTCAGCCGTGTACTTACATATCTATGTACATGTCTCTCCATCAATTGTGGGGGACTCGAAGCAGATTAAATGTTACTTTTCATCCTATTAGCATTTTTAATAGGCTGCTAGGAAAGCTTGGTCTGCTGGAAATGTATCAATTGTGTCGAGTTCAAATCCTCTCATGTGGTACTTTTGCAGGTCCCTGATATCCAACCTGTTGTGAGAGATCTTGTAATGAATCGGACCTTCACCATCATCAGTCCCCATTTCCCCGGCTTTGAAAGACAAGACTGGTTTGCTTGGTTCCGAGTAATACTGATTCCTGTCCTCCCAAGTTTCAATCCAGTGATGCTCAAGAGCGCAACCGCAAACATCAACTGCACAAACTACCGTGTCGTGTGAGTTGCATTGCACAGACGGACGACATTGCATGGCTCAGGTGTACAAAATGTGATTGAGGAACTGGTTATGAGTGTGTCTATTCACCATTTGCAGTGTGGGAGGGTTGGCCGAGGCTTCCCCTGCGATACCGTCGCGCAGGCAACGAGGGATCGCGGAAGTTCTGCTGGACTTCCTGATGAGATCTGCCGACGTCATCAACACACCAGGTATGGCCGACAGAGTAGACAGTGCCACACAGCTGCTTATTTGGGCTTGCCCATTGACTTCAGACCATGGCAAAGTATGCTTAAATTGCACTGAGTAGTGACCCAACCGTTTAATTGTATGGCAACTTTTCATTTGACCTGTCGCATGTATGTGTAATAACGAGAGATAACGCTTGCTACTTTGTAGACATGCTAATGTCCATTGTTTTTATGTCTTAGCTTGCAGGCAGGGAATCCGCAGTGACGAAGAATGGATCGAAACCAACCTGGGTCCGTTTTCCGAATACACAACCTACTCTGACCTGACATTCTTCAACATCTCTGGGGTAAATCACACGTTATGCTCACAGTCTTCCTTTCAAGCACAGCGCAATGTCCGTAACCTTTTCACGTCTGCTCGTAGGTGTAGATTTACCATTGTAAAAGAGAAAAAATGATTCATACTTTGTTCTTGTCATCAGGTGGCAGTTTTGGACTCCCTCTCACCAAATCAGAAAGCCGAGCTGATCCTGGATCCAGACAGTAGCGCTTTGGACAATGAGACCATTGTGAGGGATGTGTTCAGCAGCTTGACAGAGTCCCCTGATGAAGAGCAGCTCGATCAGTTTTTCGAGACTTTTGCAGGGCTCGCTATGCAGGTGAATGCTTAACTGTGGGATTGCTTGTCATGTTTTCCCATCAACTGGGTTGATATAAAGGCCATGCAAAACATCTCCCGGGCTGAAGGACATCTGGAATAAGCCTCTTAGGGGCCTAAATTGGACCGACCTGTAATGATGAATTTCCAATATTCTCCTGGAATGACTTGATCCCTGGGATGTCTTGATTCCTACTGCTGATGCTCTGAAGTACAAAGATGTGCCACCAAGCTTAAACTCATTTCTGCCATGATTACCATAAAGGCAGCATGCCCCTCTGAAGTAAACCACAAATCATTTCCTTTACAGAGAAACATCACCGTCATCCAAAATCCAGCCGTAAGCGACACCATCCTGAACCTGACCTTGACAGCTCTTGCTCCTGAATTCCACGACTTTGAGCCAAGAGACTTCCAGCGGTGGTTCCAGGTCAATCTGGTTGTTGTGATGGCCAGCATCCATCCTGGCAGTTTGGTTGTGATCCCCAGTAACATCAGCTGTAGATCCTACAATGCCATGTAAGAGATGATCATTTTGAAGGCCACAGACGCACATGGCGAGGCTGCATAACAGAACTGCGACTCCAGACAGACCGCAATAACATGTGTTTTCTTCCCTCAGACTCACTGGTCTTCAGCAAAGTTTGGGATCCCTGCCACTGCATCTCTCACAGGGTGTGAGATCAAGCATCGAGTCACTAATGGAGACATTCAGACGTACGTGGCAAACTGCACTTTTGACACAATTGTTCTGGAAAGCCAATATCCACTACTCTAAAAATAGCTCTATTAATGCCATGTTTCCGATTGAATTTTCTCTCAAACAGGCTGCCCAAGGCCAAGACCTTTCTTGGTAAGTTGACTGTTATGGGTGTTTTTTGTTGCATGGTGCACTATCGATCACAATGCAGAAGACACAAGTTAGGCATGGCAAAGTTGTTAAGGGGGCTGCAATAAGTTTGCGTAACCTTGTCTAATTTGTCACGAGACTGACAATTATGTTTTGCCTTTCTCCAGTGCAAAGAAACAGCGGTTGATGGTAAGTCAAAAGAAAATGGAGACGTCTGAAATTGGTCCAACAATTCTCAAACTTAAGCTACAACGTCTGAAACATTCATTTCTTTTTTGTCTTTTGGCAGAGTACCGTGTCTGTGGTGGAGTCGACAGGTAGGCGCATCACTTTTTTGTTCAGAGTTGGGATAGGCAAAGGCGCTTTGAGCCATCCAATAGAGACAACAACAGCTTTCTTGTTAATGTTTCCTTCAGCTCACGGCTTGAACAATTCCTGTCTTCTGGCAATTCCTCTGGAGCCCTGTGCAATTTTGCCATCACTGAGCACGCCTGTTCCTCGGTAAGCTTTGTTTCGTCTACGTTGAGAGTGTCTGTGAGCCATGTGGCTCCTACTCCAGTATCTTGAGTTGATTTGCCTTAGACACACAGAAACCTCACTTTTCCCCCCCTGTATCATTTTGTTTTTCCAAGGCTACCCATCTCACACCCAGCAATTTGGTCACAGTGATGAAATGCTCTCTGGGAAGCCAAAGGACATATCCGGTAGAGGTCTGGAAGCTTTTCTTCCAAAAAGCATCTTCTGTGCTAGACCAGGCCCTTCTGGAACATTCCACCATGGTAAACCCAATCCCATAATCTCAGAGAACTCTTGTTTTCCTGTGTGAATTTTATGTCATACCAAAATGGTTTCTGCCATTCCAGGCCCCCAACAACAGTGGCCCATCCCTGTCACATGCCCTTGAGGCACTTGGAGAGGTGAAAATCGCCAACTTCAGCCAGGCACAACTGCAGAATCAGAGCTTTGTCAGCAAGTGGTTCCAGGGGAAACTTCGTCCATTCTTGGCTGCTCCGTCCCGCAACTTCCTGGTCTGTCTCAGCTCCAGGAACTTCAGCTGCCAGACCTACCGAATTGTGTAAGTAAAGACGTGACACCTTGCTCCACTGTGGAAAAAAGATGGCAGAGGAGCCTGCAGTTGTCAAATAGATTAGATCTTAAGGGTCATCTTTCACATTTCAGCATCCAGGCTCTCAGCAGCCAAATGGCAGCCATGGACAGAGAAACACAGCAAGCAGTCTTCACTCACTTCATCTATCCATTCCTCGCAAGAAATGACTCATCAGGTAAAACCGGAGACTCGGGGCTCAACTCCGTAAAGTCTTGATACCATGCGGCGTTGATATCCTGCCAACGTCTTTGCTTGTGTCTTCATTTCAGATCCTGGCTGTGTCTCCAACATCAGTGGTAGCACGGAGTGGCTACAGACAAACTTTGGCAACTTCTCTGGTTTTGCAACCCTGCAGGATTTGCAAACCCTCAATCCAAACTTCTCCAGTGTAAGTGGCTGGTGTGATTGTAGTATTAGTGGCCCTCATTGAAAGGTCCACCTAGGGTTTGGTACTTAAACTGTCTTTGTTTCCTTTTGTAGGCAGATGCGTTGTCACTGCTTACCCCTACCCAGGTGGCACAGCTGACACTGAGCTCAGGGGCCTTGAATGACACAGACCTGATCGAGGTTGTGTTTGAGCGACTGGAGCAGGGTAACGCTCTGGAAAATGTGGATGAGTTCCTGAGGCAACTGACAGCAGATGGAGAGGTGGGCTACTCCTCCACTTTGGGAAAAAGGAAAATCCTGGGTTTTGAACTGAGCATAGTCAGCCGTGTACTTACATATCTATGTACATGTCTCTCCATCAATTGTGGGGGACTCGAAGCAGATTAAATGTTACTTTTCATCCTATTAGCATTTTTAATAGGCTGCTAGGAAAGCTTGGTCTGCTGGAAATGTATCAATTGTGTCGAGTTCAAATCCTCTCATGTGGTACTTTTGCAGGTCCCTGATATCCAACCTGTTGTGAGAGATCTTGTAATGAATCGGACCTTCACCATCATCAGTCCCCATTTCCCCGGCTTTGAAAGACAAGACTGGTTTGCTTGGTTCCGAGTAATACTGATTCCTGTCCTCCCAAGTTTCAATCCAGTGATGCTCAAGAGCGCAACCGCAAACATCAACTGCACAAACTACCGTGTCGTGTGAGTTGCATTGCACAGACGGACGACATTGCATGGCTCAGGTGTACAAAATGTGATTGAGGAACTGGTTATGAGTGTGTCTATTCACCATTTGCAGTGTGGGAGGGTTGGCCGAGGCTTCCCCTGCGATACCGTCGCGCAGGCAACGAGGGATCGCGGAAGTTCTGCTGGACTTCCTGATGAGATCTGCCGACGTCATCAACACACCAGGTATGGCCGACAGAGTAGACAGTGCCACACAGCTGCTTATTTGGGCTTGCCCATTGACTTCAGACCATGGCAAAGTATGCTTAAATTGCACTGAGTAGTGACCCAACCGTTTAATTGTATGGCAACTTTTCATTTGACCTGTCGCATGTATGTGTAATAACGAGAGATAACGCTTGCTACTTTGTAGACATGCTAATGTCCATTGTTTTTATGTCTTAGCTTGCAGGCAGGGAATCCGCAGTGACGAAGAATGGATCGAAACCAACCTGGGTCCGTTTTCCGAATACACAACCTACTCTGACCTGACATTCTTCAACATCTCTGGGGTAAATCACACGTTATGCTCACAGTCTTCCTTTCAAGCACAGCGCAATGTCCGTAACCTTTTCACGTCTGCTCGTAGGTGTAGATTTACCATTGTAAAAGAGAAAAAATGATTCATACTTTGTTCTTGTCATCAGGTGGCAGTTTTGGACTCCCTCTCACCAAATCAGAAAGCCGAGCTGATCCTGGATCCAGACAGTAGCGCTTTGGACAATGAGACCATTGTGAGGGATGTGTTCAGCAGCTTGACAGAGTCCCCTGATGAAGAGCAGCTCGATCAGTTTTTCGAGACTTTTGCAGGGCTCGCTATGCAGGTGAATGCTTAACTGTGGGATTGCTTGTCATGTTTTCCCATCAACTGGGTTGATATAAAGGCCATGCAAAACATCTCCCGGGCTGAAGGACATCTGGAATAAGCCTCTTAGGGGCCTAAATTGGACCGACCTGTAATGATGAATTTCCAATATTCTCCTGGAATGACTTGATCCCTGGGATGTCTTGATTCCTACTGCTGATGCTCTGAAGTACAAAGATGTGCCACCAAGCTTAAACTCATTTCTGCCATGATTACCATAAAGGCAGCATGCCCCTCTGAAGTAAACCACAAATCATTTCCTTTACAGAGAAACATCACCGTCATCCAAAATCCAGCCGTAAGCGACACCATCCTGAACCTGACCTTGACAGCTCTTGCTCCTGAATTCCACGACTTTGAGCCAAGAGACTTCCAGCGGTGGTTCCAGGTCAATCTGGTTGTTGTGATGGCCAGCATCCATCCTGGCAGTTTGGTTGTGATCCCCAGTAACATCAGCTGTAGATCCTACAATGCCATGTAAGAGATGATCATTTTGAAGGCCACAGACGCACATGGCGAGGCTGCATAACAGAACTGCGACTCCAGACAGACCGCAATAACATGTGTTTTCTTCCCTCAGACTCACTGGTCTTCAGCAAAGTTTGGGATCCCTGCCACTGCATCTCTCACAGGGTGTGAGATCAAGCATCGAGTCACTAATGGAGACATTCAGACGTACGTGGCAAACTGCACTTTTGACACAATTGTTCTGGAAAGCCAATATCCACTACTCTAAAAATAGCTCTATTAATGCCATGTTTCCGATTGAATTTTCTCTCAAACAGGCTGCCCAAGGCCAAGACCTTTCTTGGTAAGTTGACTGTTATGGGTGTTTTTTGTTGCATGGTGCACTATCGATCACAATGCAGAAGACACAAGTTAGGCATGGCAAAGTTGTTAAGGGGGCTGCAATAAGTTTGCGTAACCTTGTCTAATTTGTCACGAGACTGACAATTATGTTTTGCCTTTCTCCAGTGCAAAGAAACAGCGGTTGATGGTAAGTCAAAAGAAAATGGAGACGTCTGAAATTGGTCCAACAATTCTCAAACTTAAGCTACAACGTCTGAAACATTCATTTCTTTTTTGTCTTTTGGCAGAGTACCGTGTCTGTGGTGGAGTCGACAGGTAGGCGCATCACTTTTTTGTTCAGAGTTGGGATAGGCAAAGGCGCTTTGAGCCATCCAATAGAGACAACAACAGCTTTCTTGTTAATGTTTCCTTCAGCTCACGGCTTGAACAATTCCTGTCTTCTGGCAATTCCTCTGGAGCCCTGTGCAATTTTGCCATCACTGAGCACGCCTGTTCCTCGGTAAGCTTTGTTTCGTCTACGTTGAGAGTGTCTGTGAGCCATGTGGCTCCTACTCCAGTATCTTGAGTTGATTTGCCTTAGACACACAGAAACCTCACTTTTCCCCCCCTGTATCATTTTGTTTTTCCAAGGCTACCCATCTCACACCCAGCAATTTGGTCACAGTGATGAAATGCTCTCTGGGAAGCCAAAGGACATATCCGGTAGAGGTCTGGAAGCTGTTCTTCCAAAAAGCATCTTCTGTGCTAGACCAGGCCCTTCTGGAACATTCCACCATGGTAAACCCAATCCCATAATCTCAGAGAACTCTTGTTTTCCTGTGTGAATTTTATGTCATGCCAAAATGGTTTCTGCCATTCCAGGCCCCCAACAACAGTGGCCCATCCCTGTCACATGCCCTTGAGGCACTTGGAGAGGTGAAAATCGCCAACTTCAGCCAGGCACAACTGCAGAATCAGAGCTTTGTCAGCAAGTGGTTCCAGGGGAAACTTCGTCCATTCTTGGCTGCTCCGTCCCGCAACTTCCTGGTCTGTCTCAGCTCCAGGAACTTCAGCTGCCAGACCTACCGAATTGTGTAAGTAAAGACGTGACACCTTGCTCCACTGTGGAAAAAAGATGGCAGAGGAGCCTGCAGTTGTCAAATAGATTAGATCTTAAGGGTCATCTTTCACATTTCAGCATCCAGGCTCTCAGCAGCCAAATGGCAGCCATGGACAGAGAAACACAGCAAGCAGTCTTCACTCACTTCATCTATCCATTCCTCGCAAGAAATGACTCATCAGGTAAAACCGGAGACTCGGGGCTCAACTCCGTAAAGTCTTGATACCATGCGGCGTTGATATCCTGCCAACGTCTTTGCTTGTGTCTTCATTTCAGATCCTGGCTGTGTCTCCAACATCAGTGGTAGCACGGAGTGGCTACAGACAAACTTTGGCAACTTCTCTGGTTTTGCAACCCTGCAGGATTTGCAAACCCTCAATCCAAACTTCTCCAGTGTAAGTGGCTGGTGTGATTGTAGTATTAGTGGCCCTCATTGAAAGGTCCACCTAGGGTTTGGTACTTAAACTGTCTTTGTTTCCTTTTGTAGGCAGATGCGTTGTCACTGCTTACCCCTACCCAGGTGGCACAGCTGACACTGAGCTCAGGGGCCTTGAATGACACAGACCTGATCGAGGTTGTGTTTGAGCGACTGGAGCAGGGTAACGCTCTGGAAAATGTGGATGAGTTCCTGAGGCAACTGACAGCAGATGGAGAGGTGGGCTACTCCTCCACTTTGGGAAAAAGGAAAATCCTGGGTTTTGAACTGAGCATAGTCAGCCGTGTACTTACATATCTATGTACATGTCTCTCCATCAATTGTGGGGGACTCGAAGCAGATTAAATGTTACTTTTCATCCTATTAGCATTTTTAATAGGCTGCTAGGAAAGCTTGGTCTGCTGGAAATGTATCAATTGTGTCGAGTTCAAATCCTCTCATGTGGTACTTTTGCAGGTCCCTGATATCCAACCTGTTGTGAGAGATCTTGTAATGAATCGGACCTTCACCATCATCAGTCCCCATTTCCCCGGCTTTGAAAGACAAGACTGGTTTGCTTGGTTCCGAGTAATACTGATTCCTGTCCTCCCAAGTTTCAATCCAGTGATGCTCAAGAGCGCAACCGCAAACATCAACTGCACAAACTACCGTGTCGTGTGAGTTGCATTGCACAGACGGACGACATTGCATGGCTCAGGTGTACAAAATGTGATTGAGGAACTGGTTATGAGTGTGTCTATTCACCATTTGCAGTGTGGGAGGGTTGGCCGAGGCTTCCCCTGCGATACCGTCGCGCAGGCAACGAGGGATCGCGGAAGTTCTGCTGGACTTCCTGATGAGATCTGCCGACGTCATCAACACACCAGGTATGGCCGACAGAGTAGACAGTGCCACACAGCTGCTTATTTGGGCTTGCCCATTGACTTCAGACCATGGCAAAGTATGCTTAAATTGCACTGAGTAGTGACCCAACCGTTTAATTGTATGGCAACTTTTCATTTGACCTGTCGCATGTATGTGTAATAACGAGAGATAACGCTTGCTACTTTGTAGACATGCTAATGTCCATTGTTTTTATGTCTTAGCTTGCAGGCAGGGAATCCGCAGTGACAAAGAATGGATCGAAACCAACCTGGGTCCGTTTTCCGAATACACAACCTACTCTGACCTGACATTCTTCAACATCTCTGGGGTAAATCACACGTTATGCTCACAGTCTTCCTTTCAAGCACAGCGCAATGTCCGTAACCTTTTCACGTCTGCTCGTAGGTGTAGATTTACCATTGTAAAAGAGAAAAAATGATTCATACTTTGTTCTTGTCATCAGGTGGCAGTTTTGGACTCCCTCTCACCAAATCAGAAAGCCGAGCTGATCCTGGATCCAGACAGTAGCGCTTTGGACAATGAGACCATTGTGAGGGATGTGTTCAGCAGCTTGACAGAGTCCCCTGATGAAGAGCAGCTCGATCAGTTTTTCGAGACTTTTGCAGGGCTCGCTATGCAGGTGAATGCTTAACTGTGGGATTGCTTGTCATGTTTTCCCATCAACTGGGTTGATATAAAGGCCATGCAAAACATCTCCCGGGCTGAAGGACATCTGGAATAAGCCTCTTAGGGGCCTAAATTGGACCGACCTGTAATGATGAATTTCCAATATTCTCCTGGAATGACTTGATCCCTGGGATGTCTTGATTCCTACTGCTGATGCTCTGAAGTACAAAGATGTGCCACCAAGCTTAAACTCATTTCTGCCATGATTACCATAAAGGCAGCATGCCCCTCTGAAGTAAACCACAAATCATTTCCTTTACAGAGAAACATCACCGTCATCCAAAATCCAGCCGTAAGCGACACCATCCTGAACCTGACCTTGACAGCTCTTGCTCCTGAATTCCACGACTTTGAGCCAAGAGACTTCCAGCGGTGGTTCCAGGTCAATCTGGTTGTTGTGATGGCCAGCATCCATCCTGGCAGTTTGGTTGTGATCCCCAGTAACATCAGCTGTAGATCCTACAATGCCATGTAAGAGATGATCATTTTGAAGGCCACAGACGCACATGGCGAGGCTGCATAACAGAACTGCGACTCCAGACAGACCGCAATAACATGTGTTTTCTTCCCTCAGACTCACTGGTCTTCAGCAAAGTTTGGGATCCCTGCCACTGCATCTCTCACAGGGTGTGAGATCAAGCATCGAGTCACTAATGGAGACATTCAGACGTACGTGGCAAACTGCACTTTTGACACAATTGTTCTGGAAAGCCAATATCCACTACTCTAAAAATAGCTCTATTAATGCCATGTTTCCGATTGAATTTTCTCTCAAACAGGCTGCCCAAGGCCAAGACCTTTCTTGGTAAGTTGACTGTTATGGGTGTTTTTTGTTGGATGGTGCACTATCGATCACAATGCAGAAGACACAAGTTAGGCATGGCAAAGTTGTTAAGGGGGCTGCAATAAGTTTGCGTAACCTTGTCTAATTTGTCACGAGACTGACAATTATGTTTTGCCTTTCTCCAGTGCAAAGAAACAGCGGTTGATGGTAAGTCAAAAGAAAATGGAGACGTCTGAAATTGGTCCAACAATTCTCAAACTTAAGCTACAACGTCTGAAACATTCATTTCTTTTTTGTCTTTTGGCAGAGTACCGTGTCTGTGGTGGAGTCGACAGGTAGGCGCATCACTTTTTTGTTCAGAGTTGGGATAGGCAAAGGCGCTTTGAGCCATCCAATAGAGACAACAACAGCTTTCTTGTTAATGTTTCCTTCAGCTCACGGCTTGAACAATTCCTGTCTTCTGGCAATTCCTCTGGAGCCCTGTGCAATTTTGCCATCACTGAGCACGCCTGTTCCTCGGTAAGCTTTGTTTCGTCTACGTTGAGAGTGTCTGTGAGCCATGTGGCTCCTACTCCAGTATCTTGAGTTGATTTGCCTTAGACACACAGAAACCTCACTTTTCCCCCCCTGTATCATTTTGTTTTTCCAAGGCTACCCATCTCACACCCAGCAATTTGGTCACAGTGATGAAATGCTCTCTGGGAAGCCAAAGGACATATCCGGTAGAGGTCTGGAAGCTTTTCTTCCAAAAAGCATCTTCTGTGCTAGACCAGGCCCTTCTGGAACATTCCACCATGGTAAACCCAATCCCATAATCTCAGAGAACTCTTGTTTTCCTGTGTGAATTTTATGTCATGCCAAAATGGTTTCTGCCATTCCAGGCCCCCAACAACAGTGGCCCATCCCTGTCACATGCCCTTGAGGCACTTGGAGAGGTGAAAATCGCCAACTTCAGCCAGGCACAACTGCAGAATCAGAGCTTTGTCAGCAAGTGGTTCCAGGGGAAACTTCGTCCATTCTTGGCTGCTCCGTCCCGCAACTTCCTGGTCTGTCTCAGCTCCAGGAACTTCAGCTGCCAGACCTACCGAATTGTGTAAGTAAAGACGTGACACCTTGCTCCACTGTGGAAAAAAGATGGCAGAGGAGCCTGCAGTTGTCAAATAGATTAGATCTTAAGGGTCATCTTTCACATTTCAGCATCCAGGCTCTCAGCAGCCAAATGGCAGCCATGGACAGAGAAACACAGCAAGCAGTCTTCACTCACTTCATCTATCCATTCCTCGCAAGAAATGACTCATCAGGTAAAACCGGAGACTCGGGGCTCAACTCCGTAAAGTCTTGATACCATGCGGCGTTGATATCCTGCCAACGTCTTTGCTTGTGTCTTCATTTCAGATCCTGGCTGTGTCTCCAACATCAGTGGTAGCACGGAGTGGCTACAGACAAACTTTGGCAACTTCTCTGGTTTTGCAACCCTGCAGGATTTGCAAACCCTCAATCCAAACTTCTCCAGTGTAAGTGGCTGGTGTGATTGTAGTATTAGTGGCCCTCATTGAAAGGTCCACCTAGGGTTTGGTACTTAAACTGTCTTTGTTTCCTTTTGTAGGCAGATGCGTTGTCACTGCTTACCCCTACCCAGGTGGCACAGCTGACACTGAGCTCAGGGGCCTTGAATGACACAGACCTGATCGAGGTTGTGTTTGAGCGACTGGAGCAGGGTAACGCTCTGGAAAATGTGGATGAGTTCCTGAGGCAACTGACAGCAGATGGAGAGGTGGGCTACTCCTCCACTTTGGGAAAAAGGAAAATCCTGGGTTTTGAACTGAGCATAGTCAGCCGTGTACTTACATATCTATGTACATGTCTCTCCATCAATTGTGGGGGACTCGAAGCAGATTAAATGTTACTTTTCATCCTATTAGCATTTTTAATAGGCTGCTAGGAAAGCTTGGTCTGCTGGAAATGTATCAATTGTGTCGAGTTCAAATCCTCTCATGTGGTACTTTTGCAGGTCCCTGATATCCAACCTGTTGTGAGAGATCTTGTAATGAATCGGACCTTCACCATCATCAGTCCCCATTTCCCCGGCTTTGAAAGACAAGACTGGTTTGCTTGGTTCCGAGTAATACTGATTCCTGTCCTCCCAAGTTTCAATCCAGTGATGCTCAAGAGCGCAACCGCAAACATCAACTGCACAAACTACCGTGTCGTGTGAGTTGCATTGCACAGACGGACGACATTGCATGGCTCAGGTGTACAAAATGTGATTGAGGAACTGGTTATGAGTGTGTCTATTCACCATTTGCAGTGTGGGAGGGTTGGCCGAGGCTTCCCCTGCGATACCGTCGCGCAGGCAACGAGGGATCGCGGAAGTTCTGCTGGACTTCCTGATGAGATCTGCCGACGTCATCAACACACCAGGTATGGCCGACAGAGTAGACAGTGCCACACAGCTGCTTATTTGGGCTTGCCCATTGACTTCAGACCATGGCAAAGTATGCTTAAATTGCACTGAGTAGTGACCCAACCGTTTAATTGTATGGCAACTTTTCATTTGACCTGTCGCATGTATGTGTAATAACGAGAGATAACGCTTGCTACTTTGTAGACATGCTAATGTCCATTGTTTTTATGTCTTAGCTTGCAGGCAGGGAATCCGCAGTGACGAAGAATGGATCGAAACCAACCTGGGTCCGTTTTCCGAATACACAACCTACTCTGACCTGACATTCTTCAACATCTCTGGGGTAAATCACACGTTATGCTCACAGTCTTCCTTTCAAGCACAGCGCAATGTCCGTAACCTTTTCACGTCTGCTCGTAGGTGTAGATTTACCATTGTAAAAGAGAAAAAATGATTCATACTTTGTTCTTGTCATCAGGTGGCAGTTTTGGACTCCCTCTCACCAAATCAGAAAGCCGAGCTGATCCTGGATCCAGACAGTAGCGCTTTGGACAATGAGACCATTGTGAGGGATGTGTTCAGCAGCTTGACAGAGTCCCCTGATGAAGAGCAGCTCGATCAGTTTTTCGAGACTTTTGCAGGGCTCGCTATGCAGGTGAATGCTTAACTGTGGGATTGCTTGTCATGTTTTCCCATCAACTGGGTTGATATAAAGGCCATGCAAAACATCTCCCGGGCTGAAGGACATCTGGAATAAGCCTCTTAGGGGCCTAAATTGGACCGACCTGTAATGATGAATTTCCAATATTCTCCTGGAATGACTTGATCCCTGGGATGTCTTGATTCCTACTGCTGATGCTCTGAAGTACAAAGATGTGCCACCAAGCTTAAACTCATTTCTGCCATGATTACCATAAAGGCAGCATGCCCCTCTGAAGTAAACCACAAATCATTTCCTTTACAGAGAAACATCACCGTCATCCAAAATCCAGCCGTAAGCGACACCATCCTGAACCTGACCTTGACAGCTCTTGCTCCTGAATTCCACGACTTTGAGCCAAGAGACTTCCAGCGGTGGTTCCAGGTCAATCTGGTTGTTGTGATGGCCAGCATCCATCCTGGCAGTTTGGTTGTGATCCCCAGTAACATCAGCTGTAGATCCTACAATGCCATGTAAGAGATGATCATTTTGAAGGCCACAGACGCACATGGCGAGGCTGCATAACAGAACTGCGACTCCAGACAGACCGCAATAACATGTGTTTTCTTCCCTCAGACTCACTGGTCTTCAGCAAAGTTTGGGATCCCTGCCACTGCATCTCTCACAGGGTGTGAGATCAAGCATCGAGTCACTAATGGAGACATTCAGACGTACGTGGCAAACTGCACTTTTGACACAATTGTTCTGGAAAGCCAATATCCACTACTCTAAAAATAGCTCTATTAATGCCATGTTTCCGATTGAATTTTCTCTCAAACAGGCTGCCCAAGGCCAAGACCTTTCTTGGTAAGTTGACTGTTATGGGTGTTTTTTGTTGGATGGTGCACTATCGATCACAATGCAGAAGACACAAGTTAGGCATGGCAAAGTTGTTAAGGGGGCTGCAATAAGTTTGCGTAACCTTGTCTAATTTGTCACGAGACTGACAATTATGTTTTGCCTTTCTCCAGTGCAAAGAAACAGCGGTTGATGGTAAGTCAAAAGAAAATGGAGACGTCTGAAATTGGTCCAACAATTCTCAAACTTAAGCTACAACGTCTGAAACATTCATTTCTTTTTTGTCTTTTGGCAGAGTACCGTGTCTGTGGTGGAGTCGACAGGTAGGCGCATCACTTTTTTGTTCAGAGTTGGGATAGGCAAAGGCGCTTTGAGCCATCCAATAGAGACAACAACAGCTTTCTTGTTAATGTTTCCTTCAGCTCACGGCTTGAACAATTCCTGTCTTCTGGCAATTCCTCTGGAGCCCTGTGCAATTTTGCCATCACTGAGCACGCCTGTTCCTCGGTAAGCTTTGTTTCGTCTACGTTGAGAGTGTCTGTGAGCCATGTGGCTCCTACTCCAGTATCTTGAGTTGATTTGCCTTAGACACACAGAAACCTCACTTTTCCCCCCCTGTATCATTTTGTTTTTCCAAGGCTACCCATCTCACACCCAGCAATTTGGTCACAGTGATGAAATGCTCTCTGGGAAGCCAAAGGACATATCCGGTAGAGGTCTGGAAGCTTTTCTTCCAAAAAGCATCTTCTGTGCTAGACCAGGCCCTTCTGGAACATTCCACCATGGTAAACCCAATCCCATAATCTCAGAGAACTCTTGTTTTCCTGTGTGAATTTTATGTCATGCCAAAATGGTTTCTGCCATTCCAGGCCCCCAACAACAGTGGCCCATCCCTGTCACATGCCCTTGAGGCACTTGGAGAGGTGAAAATCGCCAACTTCAGCCAGGCACAACTGCAGAATCAGAGCTTTGTCAGCAAGTGGTTCCAGGGGAAACTTCGTCCATTCTTGGCTGCTCCGTCCCGCAACTTCCTGGTCTGTCTCAGCTCCAGGAACTTCAGCTGCCAGACCTACCGAATTGTGTAAGTAAAGACGTGACACCTTGCTCCACTGTGGAAAAAAGATGGCAGAGGAGCCTGCAGTTGTCAAATAGATTAGATCTTAAGGGTCATCTTTCACATTTCAGCATCCAGGCTCTCAGCAGCCAAATGGCAGCCATGGACAGAGAAACACAGCAAGCAGTCTTCACTCACTTCATCTATCCATTCCTCGCAAGAAATGACTCATCAGGTAAAACCGGAGACTCGGGGCTCAACTCCGTAAAGTCTTGATACCATGCGGCGTTGATATCCTGCCAACGTCTTTGCTTGTGTCTTCATTTCAGATCCTGGCTGTGTCTCCAACATCAGTGGTAGCACGGAGTGGCTACAGACAAACTTTGGCAACTTCTCTGGTTTTGCAACCCTGCAGGATTTGCAAACCCTCAATCCAAACTTCTCCAGTGTAAGTGGCTGGTGTGATTGTAGTATTAGTGGCCCTCATTGAAAGGTCCACCTAGGGTTTGGTACTTAAACTGTCTTTGTTTCCTTTTGTAGGCAGATGCGTTGTCACTGCTTACCCCTACCCAGGTGGCACAGCTGACACTGAGCTCAGGGGCCTTGAATGACACAGACCTGATCGAGGTTGTGTTTGAGCGACTGGAGCAGGGTAACGCTCTGGAAAATGTGGATGAGTTCCTGAGGCAACTGACAGCAGATGGAGAGGTGGGCTACTCCTCCACTTTGGGAAAAAGGAAAATCCTGGGTTTTGAACTGAGCATAGTCAGCCGTGTACTTACATATCTATGTACATGTCTCTCCATCAATTGTGGGGGACTCGAAGCAGATTAAATGTTACTTTTCATCCTATTAGCATTTTTAATAGGCTGCTAGGAAAGCTTGGTCTGCTGGAAATGTATCAATTGTGTCGAGTTCAAATCCTCTCATGTGGTACTTTTGCAGGTCCCTGATATCCAACCTGTTGTGAGAGATCTTGTAATGAATCGGACCTTCACCATCATCAGTCCCCATTTCCCCGGCTTTGAAAGACAAGACTGGTTTGCTTGGTTCCGAGTAATACTGATTCCTGTCCTCCCAAGTTTCAATCCAGTGATGCTCAAGAGCGCAACCGCAAACATCAACTGCACAAACTACCGTGTCGTGTGAGTTGCATTGCACAGACGGACGACATTGCATGGCTCAGGTGTACAAAATGTGATTGAGGAACTGGTTATGAGTGTGTCTATTCACCATTTGCAGTGTGGGAGGGTTGGCCGAGGCTTCCCCTGCGATACCGTCGCGCAGGCAACGAGGGATCGCGGAAGTTCTGCTGGACTTCCTGATGAGATCTGCCGACGTCATCAACACACCAGGTATGGCCGACAGAGTAGACAGTGCCACACAGCTGCTTATTTGGGCTTGCCCATTGACTTCAGACCATGGCAAAGTATGCTTAAATTGCACTGAGTAGTGACCCAACCGTTTAATTGTATGGCAACTTTTCATTTGACCTGTCGCATGTATGTGTAATAACGAGAGATAACGCTTGCTACTTTGTAGACATGCTAATGTCCATTGTTTTTATGTCTTAGCTTGCAGGCAGGGAATCCGCAGTGACGAAGAATGGATCGAAACCAACCTGGGTCCGTTTTCCGAATACACAACCTACTCTGACCTGACATTCTTCAACATCTCTGGGGTAAATCACACGTTATGCTCACAGTCTTCCTTTCAAGCACAGCGCAATGTCCGTAACCTTTTCACGTCTGCTCGTAGGTGTAGATTTACCATTGTAAAAGAGAAAAAATGATTCATACTTTGTTCTTGTCATCAGGTGGCAGTTTTGGACTCCCTCTCACCAAATCAGAAAGCCGAGCTGATCCTGGATCCAGACAGTAGCGCTTTGGACAATGAGACCATTGTGAGGGATGTGTTCAGCAGCTTGACAGAGTCCCCTGATGAAGAGCAGCTCGATCAGTTTTTCGAGACTTTTGCAGGGCTCGCTATGCAGGTGAATGCTTAACTGTGGGATTGCTTGTCATGTTTTCCCATCAACTGGGTTGATATAAAGGCCATGCAAAACATCTCCCGAGCTGAAGGACATCTGGAATAAGCCTCTTAGGGGCCTAAATTGGACCGACCTGTAATGATGAATTTCCAATATTCTCCTGGAATGACTTGATCCCTGGGATGTCTTGATTCCTACTGCTGATGCTCTGAAGTACAAAGATGTGCCACCAAGCTTAAACTCATTTCTGCCATGATTACCATAAAGGCAGCATGCCCCTCTGAAGTAAACCACAAATCATTTCCTTTACAGAGAAACATCACCGTCATCCAAAATCCAGCCGTAAGCGACACCATCCTGAACCTGACCTTGACAGCTCTTGCTCCTGAATTCCACGACTTTGAGCCAAGAGACTTCCAGCGGTGGTTCCAGGTCAATCTGGTTGTTGTGATGGCCAGCATCCATCCTGGCAGTTTGGTTGTGATCCCCAGTAACATCAGCTGTAGATCCTACAATGCCATGTAAGAGATGATCATTTTGAAGGCCACAGACGCACATGGCGAGGCTGCATAACAGAACTGCGACTCCAGACAGACCGCAATAACATGTGTTTTCTTCCCTCAGACTCACTGGTCTTCAGCAAAGTTTGGGATCCCTGCCACTGCATCTCTCACAGGGTGTGAGATCAAGCATCGAGTCACTAATGGAGACATTCAGACGTACGTGGCAAACTGCACTTTTGACACAATTGTTCTGGAAAGCCAATATCCACTACTCTAAAAATAGCTCTATTAATGCCATGTTTCCGATTGAATTTTCTCTCAAACAGGCTGCCCAAGGCCAAGACCTTTCTTGGTAAGTTGACTGTTATGGGTGTTTTTTGTTGCATGGTGCACTATCGATCACAATGCAGAAGACACAAGTTAGGCATGGCAAAGTTGTTAAGGGGGCTGCAATAAGTTTGCGTAACCTTGTCTAATTTGTCACGAGACTGACAATTATGTTTTGCCTTTCTCCAGTGCAAAGAAACAGCGGTTGATGGTAAGTCAAAAGAAAATGGAGACGTCTGAAATTGGTCCAACAATTCTCAAACTTAAGCTACAACGTCTGAAACATTCATTTCTTTTTTGTCTTTTGGCAGAGTACCGTGTCTGTGGTGGAGTCGACAGGTAGGCGCATCACTTTTTTGTTCAGAGTTGGGATAGGCAAAGGCGCTTTGAGCCATCCAATAGAGACAACAACAGCTTTCTTGTTAATGTTTCCTTCAGCTCACGGCTTGAACAATTCCTGTCTTCTGGCAATTCCTCTGGAGCCCTGTGCAATTTTGCCATCACTGAGCACGCCTGTTCCTCGGTAAGCTTTGTTTCGTCTACGTTGAGAGTGTCTGTGAGCCATGTGGCTCCTACTCCAGTATCTTGAGTTGATTTGCCTTAGACACACAGAAACCTCACTTTTCCCCCCCTGTATCATTTTGTTTTTCCAAGGCTACCCATCTCACACCCAGCAATTTGGTCACAGTGATGAAATGCTCTCTGGGAAGCCAAAGGACATATCCGGTAGAGGTCTGGAAGCTGTTCTTCCAAAAAGCATCTTCTGTGCTAGACCAGGCCCTTCTGGAACATTCCACCATGGTAAACCCAATCCCATAATCTCAGAGAACTCTTGTTTTCCTGTGTGAATTTTATGTCATGCCAAAATGGTTTCTGCCATTCCAGGCCCCCAACAACAGTGGCCCATCCCTGTCACATGCCCTTGAGGCACTTGGAGAGGTGAAAATCGCCAACTTCAGCCAGGCACAACTGCAGAATCAGAGCTTTGTCAGCAAGTGGTTCCAGGGGAAACTTCGTCCATTCTTGGCTGCTCCGTCCCGCAACTTCCTGGTCTGTCTCAGCTCCAGGAACTTCAGCTGCCAGACCTACCGAATTGTGTAAGTAAAGACGTGACACCTTGCTCCACTGTGGAAAAAAGATGGCAGAGGAGCCTGCAGTTGTCAAATAGATTAGATCTTAAGGGTCATCTTTCACATTTCAGCATCCAGGCTCTCAGCAGCCAAATGGCAGCCATGGACAGAGAAACACAGCAAGCAGTCTTCACTCACTTCATCTATCCATTCCTCGCAAGAAATGACTCATCAGGTAAAACCGGAGACTCGGGGCTCAACTCCGTAAAGTCTTGATACCATGCGGCGTTGATATCCTGCCAACGTCTTTGCTTGTGTCTTCATTTCAGATCCTGGCTGTGTCTCCAACATCAGTGGTAGCACGGAGTGGCTACAGACAAACTTTGGCAACTTCTCTGGTTTTGCAACCCTGCAGGATTTGCAAACCCTCAATCCAAACTTCTCCAGTGTAAGTGGCTGGTGTGATTGTAGTATTAGTGGCCCTCATTGAAAGGTCCACCTAGGGTTTGGTACTTAAACTGTCTTTGTTTCCTTTTGTAGGCAGATGCGTTGTCACTGCTTACCCCTACCCAGGTGGCACAGCTGACACTGAGCTCAGGGGCCTTGAATGACACAGACCTGATCGAGGTTGTGTTTGAGCGACTGGAGCAGGGTAACGCTCTGGAAAATGTGGATGAGTTCCTGAGGCAACTGACAGCAGATGGAGAGGTGGGCTACTCCTCCACTTTGGGAAAAAGGAAAATCCTGGGTTTTGAACTGAGCATAGTCAGCCGTGTACTTACATATCTATGTACATGTCTCTCCATCAATTGTGGGGGACTCGAAGCAGATTAAATGTTACTTTTCATCCTATTAGCATTTTTAATAGGCTGCTAGGAAAGCTTGGTCTGCTGGAAATGTATCAATTGTGTCGAGTTCAAATCCTCTCATGTGGTACTTTTGCAGGTCCCTGATATCCAACCTGTTGTGAGAGATCTTGTAATGAATCGGACCTTCACCATCATCAGTCCCCATTTCCCCGGCTTTGAAAGACAAGACTGGTTTGCTTGGTTCCGAGTAATACTGATTCCTGTCCTCCCAAGTTTCAATCCAGTGATGCTCAAGAGCGCAACCGCAAACATCAACTGCACAAACTACCGTGTCGTGTGAGTTGCATTGCACAGACGGACGACATTGCATGGCTCAGGTGTACAAAATGTGATTGAGGAACTGGTTATGAGTGTGTCTATTCACCATTTGCAGTGTGGGAGGGTTGGCCGAGGCTTCCCCTGCGATACCGTCGCGCAGGCAACGAGGGATCGCGGAAGTTCTGCTGGACTTCCTGATGAGATCTGCCGACGTCATCAACACACCAGGTATGGCCGACAGAGTAGACAGTGCCACACAGCTGCTTATTTGGGCTTGCCCATTGACTTCAGACCATGGCAAAGTATGCTTAAATTGCACTGAGTAGTGACCCAACCGTTTAATTGTATGGCAACTTTTCATTTGACCTGTCGCATGTATGTGTAATAACGAGAGATAACGCTTGCTACTTTGTAGACATGCTAATGTCCATTGTTTTTATGTCTTAGCTTGCAGGCAGGGAATCCGCAGTGACGAAGAATGGATCGAAACCAACCTGGGTCCGTTTTCCGAATACACAACCTACTCTGACCTGACATTCTTCAACATCTCTGGGGTAAATCACACGTTATGCTCACAGTCTTCCTTTCAAGCACAGCGCAATGTCCGTAACCTTTTCACGTCTGCTCGTAGGTGTAGATTTACCATTGTAAAAGAGAAAAAATGATTCATACTTTGTTCTTGTCATCAGGTGGCAGTTTTGGACTCCCTCTCACCAAATCAGAAAGCCGAGCTGATCCTGGATCCAGACAGTAGCGCTTTGGACAATGAGACCATTGTGAGGGATGTGTTCAGCAGCTTGACAGAGTCCCCTGATGAAGAGCAGCTCGATCAGTTTTTCGAGACTTTTGCAGGGCTCGCTATGCAGGTGAATGCTTAACTGTGGGATTGCTTGTCATGTTTTCCCATCAACTGGGTTGATATAAAGGCCATGCAAAACATCTCCCGGGCTGAAGGACATCTGGAATAAGCCTCTTAGGGGCCTAAATTGGACCGACCTGTAATGATGAATTTCCAATATTCTCCTGGAATGACTTGATCCCTGGGATGTCTTGATTCCTACTGCTGATGCTCTGAAGTACAAAGATGTGCCACCAAGCTTAAACTCATTTCTGCCATGATTACCATAAAGGCAGCATGCCCCTCTGAAGTAAACCACAAATCATTTCCTTTACAGAGAAACATCACCGTCATCCAAAATCCAGCCGTAAGCGACACCATCCTGAACCTGACCTTGACAGCTCTTGCTCCTGAATTCCACGACTTTGAGCCAAGAGACTTCCAGCGGTGGTTCCAGGTCAATCTGGTTGTTGTGATGGCCAGCATCCATCCTGGCAGTTTGGTTGTGATCCCCAGTAACATCAGCTGTAGATCCTACAATGCCATGTAAGAGATGATCATTTTGAAGGCCACAGACGCACATGGCGAGGCTGCATAACAGAACTGCGACTCCAGACAGACCGCAATAACATGTGTTTTCTTCCCTCAGACTCACTGGTCTTCAGCAAAGTTTGGGATCCCTGCCACTGCATCTCTCACAGGGTGTGAGATCAAGCATCGAGTCACTAATGGAGACATTCAGACGTACGTGGCAAACTGCACTTTTGACACAATTGTTCTGGAAAGCCAATATCCACTACTCTAAAAATAGCTCTATTAATGCCATGTTTCCGATTGAATTTTCTCTCAAACAGGCTGCCCAAGGCCAAGACCTTTCTTGGTAAGTTGACTGTTATGGGTGTTTTTTGTTGGATGGTGCACTATCGATCACAATGCAGAAGACACAAGTTAGGCATGGCAAAGTTGTTAAGGGGGCTGCAATAAGTTTGCGTAACCTTGTCTAATTTGTCACGAGACTGACAATTATGTTTTGCCTTTCTCCAGTGCAAAGAAACAGCGGTTGATGGTAAGTCAAAAGAAAATGGAGACGTCTGAAATTGGTCCAACAATTCTCAAACTTAAGCTACAACGTCTGAAACATTCATTTCTTTTTTGTCTTTTGGCAGAGTACCGTGTCTGTGGTGGAGTCGACAGGTAGGCGCATCACTTTTTTGTTCAGAGTTGGGATAGGCAAAGGCGCTTTGAGCCATCCAATAGAGACAACAACAGCTTTCTTGTTAATGTTTCCTTCAGCTCACGGCTTGAACAATTCCTGTCTTCTGGCAATTCCTCTGGAGCCCTGTGCAATTTTGCCATCACTGAGCACGCCTGTTCCTCGGTAAGCTTTGTTTCGTCTACGTTGAGAGTGTCTGTGAGCCATGTGGCTCCTACTCCAGTATCTTGAGTTGATTTGCCTTAGACACACAGAAACCTCACTTTTCCCCCCCTGTATCATTTTGTTTTTCCAAGGCTACCCATCTCACACCCAGCAATTTGGTCACAGTGATGAAATGCTCTCTGGGAAGCCAAAGGACATATCCGGTAGAGGTCTGGAAGCTTTTCTTCCAAAAAGCATCTTCTGTGCTAGACCAGGCCCTTCTGGAACATTCCACCATGGTAAACCCAATCCCATAATCTCAGAGAACTCTTGTTTTCCTGTGTGAATTTTATGTCATGCCAAAATGGTTTCTGCCATTCCAGGCCCCCAACAACAGTGGCCCATCCCTGTCACATGCCCTTGAGGCACTTGGAGAGGTGAAAATCGCCAACTTCAGCCAGGCACAACTGCAGAATCAGAGCTTTGTCAGCAAGTGGTTCCAGGGGAAACTTCGTCCATTCTTGGCTGCTCCGTCCCGCAACTTCCTGGTCTGTCTCAGCTCCAGGAACTTCAGCTGCCAGACCTACCGAATTGTGTAAGTAAAGACGTGACACCTTGCTCCACTGTGGAAAAAAGATGGCAGAGGAGCCTGCAGTTGTCAAATAGATTAGATCTTAAGGGTCATCTTTCACATTTCAGCATCCAGGCTCTCAGCAGCCAAATGGCAGCCATGGACAGAGAAACACAGCAAGCAGTCTTCACTCACTTCATCTATCCATTCCTCGCAAGAAATGACTCATCAGGTAAAACCGGAGACTCGGGGCTCAACTCCGTAAAGTCTTGATACCATGCGGCGTTGATATCCTGCCAACGTCTTTGCTTGTGTCTTCATTTCAGATCCTGGCTGTGTCTCCAACATCAGTGGTAGCACGGAGTGGCTACAGACAAACTTTGGCAACTTCTCTGGTTTTGCAACCCTGCAGGATTTGCAAACCCTCAATCCAAACTTCTCCAGTGTAAGTGGCTGGTGTGATTGTAGTATTAGTGGCCCTCATTGAAAGGTCCACCTAGGGTTTGGTACTTAAACTGTCTTTGTTTCCTTTTGTAGGCAGATGCGTTGTCACTGCTTACCCCTACCCAGGTGGCACAGCTGACACTGAGCTCAGGGGCCTTGAATGACACAGACCTGATCGAGGTTGTGTTTGAGCGACTGGAGCAGGGTAACGCTCTGGAAAATGTGGATGAGTTCCTGAGGCAACTGACAGCAGATGGAGAGGTGGGCTACTCCTCCACTTTGGGAAAAAGGAAAATCCTGGGTTTTGAACTGAGCATAGTCAGCCGTGTACTTACATATCTATGTACATGTCTCTCCATCAATTGTGGGGGACTCGAAGCAGATTAAATGTTACTTTTCATCCTATTAGCATTTTTAATAGGCTGCTAGGAAAGCTTGGTCTGCTGGAAATGTATCAATTGTGTCGAGTTCAAATCCTCTCATGTGGTACTTTTGCAGGTCCCTGATATCCAACCTGTTGTGAGAGATCTTGTAATGAATCGGACCTTCACCATCATCAGTCCCCATTTCCCCGGCTTTGAAAGACAAGACTGGTTTGCTTGGTTCCGAGTAATACTGATTCCTGTCCTCCCAAGTTTCAATCCAGTGATGCTCAAGAGCGCAACCGCAAACATCAACTGCACAAACTACCGTGTCGTGTGAGTTGCATTGCACAGACGGACGACATTGCATGGCTCAGGTGTACAAAATGTGATTGAGGAACTGGTTATGAGTGTGTCTATTCACCATTTGCAGTGTGGGAGGGTTGGCCGAGGCTTCCCCTGCGATACCGTCGCGCAGGCAACGAGGGATCGCGGAAGTTCTGCTGGACTTCCTGATGAGATCTGCCGACGTCATCAACACACCAGGTATGGCCGACAGAGTAGACAGTGCCACACAGCTGCTTATTTGGGCTTGCCCATTGACTTCAGACCATGGCAAAGTATGCTTAAATTGCACTGAGTAGTGACCCAACCGTTTAATTGTATGGCAACTTTTCATTTGACCTGTCGCATGTATGTGTAATAACGAGAGATAACGCTTGCTACTTTGTAGACATGCTAATGTCCATTGTTTTTATGTCTTAGCTTGCAGGCAGGGAATCCGCAGTGACGAAGAATGGATCGAAACCAACCTGGGTCCGTTTTCCGAATACACAACCTACTCTGACCTGACATTCTTCAACATCTCTGGGGTAAATCACACGTTATGCTCACAGTCTTCCTTTCAAGCACAGCGCAATGTCCGTAACCTTTTCACGTCTGCTCGTAGGTGTAGATTTACCATTGTAAAAGAGAAAAAATGATTCATACTTTGTTCTTGTCATCAGGTGGCAGTTTTGGACTCCCTCTCACCAAATCAGAAAGCCGAGCTGATCCTGGATCCAGACAGTAGCGCTTTGGACAATGAGACCATTGTGAGGGATGTGTTCAGCAGCTTGACAGAGTCCCCTGATGAAGAGCAGCTCGATCAGTTTTTCGAGACTTTTGCAGGGCTCGCTATGCAGGTGAATGCTTAACTGTGGGATTGCTTGTCATGTTTTCCCATCAACTGGGTTGATATAAAGGCCATGCAAAACATCTCCCGGGCTGAAGGACATCTGGAATAAGCCTCTTAGGGGCCTAAATTGGACCGACCTGTAATGATGAATTTCCAATATTCTCCTGGAATGACTTGATCCCTGGGATGTCTTGATTCCTACTGCTGATGCTCTGAAGTACAAAGATGTGCCACCAAGCTTAAACTCATTTCTGCCATGATTACCATAAAGGCAGCATGCCCCTCTGAAGTAAACCACAAATCATTTCCTTTACAGAGAAACATCACCGTCATCCAAAATCCAGCCGTAAGCGACACCATCCTGAACCTGACCTTGACAGCTCTTGCTCCTGAATTCCACGACTTTGAGCCAAGAGACTTCCAGCGGTGGTTCCAGGTCAATCTGGTTGTTGTGATGGCCAGCATCCATCCTGGCAGTTTGGTTGTGATCCCCAGTAACATCAGCTGTAGATCCTACAATGCCATGTAAGAGATGATCATTTTGAAGGCCACAGACGCACATGGCGAGGCTGCATAACAGAACTGCGACTCCAGACAGACCGCAATAACATGTGTTTTCTTCCCTCAGACTCACTGGTCTTCAGCAAAGTTTGGGATCCCTGCCACTGCATCTCTCACAGGGTGTGAGATCAAGCATCGAGTCACTAATGGAGACATTCAGACGTACGTGGCAAACTGCACTTTTGACACAATTGTTCTGGAAAGCCAATATCCACTACTCTAAAAATAGCTCTATTAATGCCATGTTTCCGATTGAATTTTCTCTCAAACAGGCTGCCCAAGGCCAAGACCTTTCTTGGTAAGTTGACTGTTATGGGTGTTTTTTGTTGCATGGTGCACTATCGATCACAATGCAGAAGACACAAGTTAGGCATGGCAAAGTTGTTAAGGGGGCTGCAATAAGTTTGCGTAACCTTGTCTAATTTGTCACGAGACTGACAATTATGTTTTGCCTTTCTCCAGTGCAAAGAAACAGCGGTTGATGGTAAGTCAAAAGAAAATGGAGACGTCTGAAATTGGTCCAACAATTCTCAAACTTAAGCTACAACGTCTGAAACATTCATTTCTTTTTTGTCTTTTGGCAGAGTACCGTGTCTGTGGTGGAGTCGACAGGTAGGCGCATCACTTTTTTGTTCAGAGTTGGGATAGGCAAAGGCGCTTTGAGCCATCCAATAGAGACAACAACAGCTTTCTTGTTAATGTTTCCTTCAGCTCACGGCTTGAACAATTCCTGTCTTCTGGCAATTCCTCTGGAGCCCTGTGCAATTTTGCCATCACTGAGCACGCCTGTTCCTCGGTAAGCTTTGTTTCGTCTACGTTGAGAGTGTCTGTGAGCCATGTGGCTCCTACTCCAGTATCTTGAGTTGATTTGCCTTAGACACACAGAAACCTCACTTTTCCCCCCCTGTATCATTTTGTTTTTCCAAGGCTACCCATCTCACACCCAGCAATTTGGTCACAGTGATGAAATGCTCTCTGGGAAGCCAAAGGACATATCCGGTAGAGGTCTGGAAGCTGTTCTTCCAAAAAGCATCTTCTGTGCTAGACCAGGCCCTTCTGGAACATTCCACCATGGTAAACCCAATCCCATAATCTCAGAGAACTCTTGTTTTCCTGTGTGAATTTTATGTCATGCCAAAATGGTTTCTGCCATTCCAGGCCCCCAACAACAGTGGCCCATCCCTGTCACATGCCCTTGAGGCACTTGGAGAGGTGAAAATCGCCAACTTCAGCCAGGCACAACTGCAGAATCAGAGCTTTGTCAGCAAGTGGTTCCAGGGGAAACTTCGTCCATTCTTGGCTGCTCCGTCCCGCAACTTCCTGGTCTGTCTCAGCTCCAGGAACTTCAGCTGCCAGACCTACCGAATTGTGTAAGTAAAGACGTGACACCTTGCTCCACTGTGGAAAAAAGATGGCAGAGGAGCCTGCAGTTGTCAAATAGATTAGATCTTAAGGGTCATCTTTCACATTTCAGCATCCAGGCTCTCAGCAGCCAAATGGCAGCCATGGACAGAGAAACACAGCAAGCAGTCTTCACTCACTTCATCTATCCATTCCTCGCAAGAAATGACTCATCAGGTAAAACCGGAGACTCGGGGCTCAACTCCGTAAAGTCTTGATACCATGCGGCGTTGATATCCTGCCAACGTCTTTGCTTGTGTCTTCATTTCAGATCCTGGCTGTGTCTCCAACATCAGTGGTAGCACGGAGTGGCTACAGACAAACTTTGGCAACTTCTCTGGTTTTGCAACCCTGCAGGATTTGCAAACCCTCAATCCAAACTTCTCCAGTGTAAGTGGCTGGTGTGATTGTAGTATTAGTGGCCCTCATTGAAAGGTCCACCTAGGGTTTGGTACTTAAACTGTCTTTGTTTCCTTTTGTAGGCAGATGCGTTGTCACTGCTTACCCCTACCCAGGTGGCACAGCTGACACTGAGCTCAGGGGCCTTGAATGACACAGACCTGATCGAGGTTGTGTTTGAGCGACTGGAGCAGGGTAACGCTCTGGAAAATGTGGATGAGTTCCTGAGGCAACTGACAGCAGATGGAGAGGTGGGCTACTCCTCCACTTTGGGAAAAAGGAAAATCCTGGGTTTTGAACTGAGCATAGTCAGCCGTGTACTTACATATCTATGTACATGTCTCTCCATCAATTGTGGGGGACTCGAAGCAGATTAAATGTTACTTTTCATCCTATTAGCATTTTTAATAGGCTGCTAGGAAAGCTTGGTCTGCTGGAAATGTATCAATTGTGTCGAGTTCAAATCCTCTCATGTGGTACTTTTGCAGGTCCCTGATATCCAACCTGTTGTGAGAGATCTTGTAATGAATCGGACCTTCACCATCATCAGTCCCCATTTCCCCGGCTTTGAAAGACAAGACTGGTTTGCTTGGTTCCGAGTAATACTGATTCCTGTCCTCCCAAGTTTCAATCCAGTGATGCTCAAGAGCGCAACCGCAAACATCAACTGCACAAACTACCGTGTCGTGTGAGTTGCATTGCACAGACGGACGACATTGCATGGCTCAGGTGTACAAAATGTGATTGAGGAACTGGTTATGAGTGTGTCTATTCACCATTTGCAGTGTGGGAGGGTTGGCCGAGGCTTCCCCTGCGATACCGTCGCGCAGGCAACGAGGGATCGCGGAAGTTCTGCTGGACTTCCTGATGAGATCTGCCGACGTCATCAACACACCAGGTATGGCCGACAGAGTAGACAGTGCCACACAGCTGCTTATTTGGGCTTGCCCATTGACTTCAGACCATGGCAAAGTATGCTTAAATTGCACTGAGTAGTGACCCAACCGTTTAATTGTATGGCAACTTTTCATTTGACCTGTCGCATGTATGTGTAATAACGAGAGATAACGCTTGCTACTTTGTAGACATGCTAATGTCCATTGTTTTTATGTCTTAGCTTGCAGGCAGGGAATCCGCAGTGACAAAGAATGGATCGAAACCAACCTGGGTCCGTTTTCCGAATACACAACCTACTCTGACCTGACATTCTTCAACATCTCTGGGGTAAATCACACGTTATGCTCACAGTCTTCCTTTCAAGCACAGCGCAATGTCCGTAACCTTTTCACGTCTGCTCGTAGGTGTAGATTTACCATTGTAAAAGAGAAAAAATGATTCATACTTTGTTCTTGTCATCAGGTGGCAGTTTTGGACTCCCTCTCACCAAATCAGAAAGCCGAGCTGATCCTGGATCCAGACAGTAGCGCTTTGGACAATGAGACCATTGTGAGGGATGTGTTCAGCAGCTTGACAGAGTCCCCTGATGAAGAGCAGCTCGATCAGTTTTTCGAGACTTTTGCAGGGCTCGCTATGCAGGTGAATGCTTAACTGTGGGATTGCTTGTCATGTTTTCCCATCAACTGGGTTGATATAAAGGCCATGCAAAACATCTCCCGGGCTGAAGGACATCTGGAATAAGCCTCTTAGGGGCCTAAATTGGACCGACCTGTAATGATGAATTTCCAATATTCTCCTGGAATGACTTGATCCCTGGGATGTCTTGATTCCTACTGCTGATGCTCTGAAGTACAAAGATGTGCCACCAAGCTTAAACTCATTTCTGCCATGATTACCATAAAGGCAGCATGCCCCTCTGAAGTAAACCACAAATCATTTCCTTTACAGAGAAACATCACCGTCATCCAAAATCCAGCCGTAAGCGACACCATCCTGAACCTGACCTTGACAGCTCTTGCTCCTGAATTCCACGACTTTGAGCCAAGAGACTTCCAGCGGTGGTTCCAGGTCAATCTGGTTGTTGTGATGGCCAGCATCCATCCTGGCAGTTTGGTTGTGATCCCCAGTAACATCAGCTGTAGATCCTACAATGCCATGTAAGAGATGATCATTTTGAAGGCCACAGACGCACATGGCGAGGCTGCATAACAGAACTGCGACTCCAGACAGACCGCAATAACATGTGTTTTCTTCCCTCAGACTCACTGGTCTTCAGCAAAGTTTGGGATCCCTGCCACTGCATCTCTCACAGGGTGTGAGATCAAGCATCGAGTCACTAATGGAGACATTCAGACGTACGTGGCAAACTGCACTTTTGACACAATTGTTCTGGAAAGCCAATATCCACTACTCTAAAAATAGCTCTATTAATGCCATGTTTCCGATTGAATTTTCTCTCAAACAGGCTGCCCAAGGCCAAGACCTTTCTTGGTAAGTTGACTGTTATGGGTGTTTTTTGTTGGATGGTGCACTATCGATCACAATGCAGAAGACACAAGTTAGGCATGGCAAAGTTGTTAAGGGGGCTGCAATAAGTTTGCGTAACCTTGTCTAATTTGTCACGAGACTGACAATTATGTTTTGCCTTTCTCCAGTGCAAAGAAACAGCGGTTGATGGTAAGTCAAAAGAAAATGGAGACGTCTGAAATTGGTCCAACAATTCTCAAACTTAAGCTACAACGTCTGAAACATTCATTTCTTTTTTGTCTTTTGGCAGAGTACCGTGTCTGTGGTGGAGTCGACAGGTAGGCGCATCACTTTTTTGTTCAGAGTTGGGATAGGCAAAGGCGCTTTGAGCCATCCAATAGAGACAACAACAGCTTTCTTGTTAATGTTTCCTTCAGCTCACGGCTTGAACAATTCCTGTCTTCTGGCAATTCCTCTGGAGCCCTGTGCAATTTTGCCATCACTGAGCACGCCTGTTCCTCGGTAAGCTTTGTTTCGTCTACGTTGAGAGTGTCTGTGAGCCATGTGGCTCCTACTCCAGTATCTTGAGTTGATTTGCCTTAGACACACAGAAACCTCACTTTTCCCCCCCTGTATCATTTTGTTTTTCCAAGGCTACCCATCTCACACCCAGCAATTTGGTCACAGTGATGAAATGCTCTCTGGGAAGCCAAAGGACATATCCGGTAGAGGTCTGGAAGCTTTTCTTCCAAAAAGCATCTTCTGTGCTAGACCAGGCCCTTCTGGAACATTCCACCATGGTAAACCCAATCCCATAATCTCAGAGAACTCTTGTTTTCCTGTGTGAATTTTATGTCATGCCAAAATGGTTTCTGCCATTCCAGGCCCCCAACAACAGTGGCCCATCCCTGTCACATGCCCTTGAGGCACTTGGAGAGGTGAAAATCGCCAACTTCAGCCAGGCACAACTGCAGAATCAGAGCTTTGTCAGCAAGTGGTTCCAGGGGAAACTTCGTCCATTCTTGGCTGCTCCGTCCCGCAACTTCCTGGTCTGTCTCAGCTCCAGGAACTTCAGCTGCCAGACCTACCGAATTGTGTAAGTAAAGACGTGACACCTTGCTCCACTGTGGAAAAAAGATGGCAGAGGAGCCTGCAGTTGTCAAATAGATTAGATCTTAAGGGTCATCTTTCACATTTCAGCATCCAGGCTCTCAGCAGCCAAATGGCAGCCATGGACAGAGAAACACAGCAAGCAGTCTTCACTCACTTCATCTATCCATTCCTCGCAAGAAATGACTCATCAGGTAAAACCGGAGACTCGGGGCTCAACTCCGTAAAGTCTTGATACCATGCGGCGTTGATATCCTGCCAACGTCTTTGCTTGTGTCTTCATTTCAGATCCTGGCTGTGTCTCCAACATCAGTGGTAGCACGGAGTGGCTACAGACAAACTTTGGCAACTTCTCTGGTTTTGCAACCCTGCAGGATTTGCAAACCCTCAATCCAAACTTCTCCAGTGTAAGTGGCTGGTGTGATTGTAGTATTAGTGGCCCTCATTGAAAGGTCCACCTAGGGTTTGGTACTTAAACTGTCTTTGTTTCCTTTTGTAGGCAGATGCGTTGTCACTGCTTACCCCTACCCAGGTGGCACAGCTGACACTGAGCTCAGGGGCCTTGAATGACACAGACCTGATCGAGGTTGTGTTTGAGCGACTGGAGCAGGGTAACGCTCTGGAAAATGTGGATGAGTTCCTGAGGCAACTGACAGCAGATGGAGAGGTGGGCTACTCCTCCACTTTGGGAAAAAGGAAAATCCTGGGTTTTGAACTGAGCATAGTCAGCCGTGTACTTACATATCTATGTACATGTCTCTCCATCAATTGTGGGGGACTCGAAGCAGATTAAATGTTACTTTTCATCCTATTAGCATTTTTAATAGGCTGCTAGGAAAGCTTGGTCTGCTGGAAATGTATCAATTGTGTCGAGTTCAAATCCTCTCATGTGGTACTTTTGCAGGTCCCTGATATCCAACCTGTTGTGAGAGATCTTGTAATGAATCGGACCTTCACCATCATCAGTCCCCATTTCCCCGGCTTTGAAAGACAAGACTGGTTTGCTTGGTTCCGAGTAATACTGATTCCTGTCCTCCCAAGTTTCAATCCAGTGATGCTCAAGAGCGCAACCGCAAACATCAACTGCACAAACTACCGTGTCGTGTGAGTTGCATTGCACAGACGGACGACATTGCATGGCTCAGGTGTACAAAATGTGATTGAGGAACTGGTTATGAGTGTGTCTATTCACCATTTGCAGTGTGGGAGGGTTGGCCGAGGCTTCCCCTGCGATACCGTCGCGCAGGCAACGAGGGATCGCGGAAGTTCTGCTGGACTTCCTGATGAGATCTGCCGACGTCATCAACACACCAGGTATGGCCGACAGAGTAGACAGTGCCACACAGCTGCTTATTTGGGCTTGCCCATTGACTTCAGACCATGGCAAAGTATGCTTAAATTGCACTGAGTAGTGACCCAACCGTTTAATTGTATGGCAACTTTTCATTTGACCTGTCGCATGTATGTGTAATAACGAGAGATAACGCTTGCTACTTTGTAGACATGCTAATGTCCATTGTTTTTATGTCTTAGCTTGCAGGCAGGGAATCCGCAGTGACGAAGAATGGATCGAAACCAACCTGGGTCCGTTTTCCGAATACACAACCTACTCTGACCTGACATTCTTCAACATCTCTGGGGTAAATCACACGTTATGCTCACAGTCTTCCTTTCAAGCACAGCGCAATGTCCGTAACCTTTTCACGTCTGCTCGTAGGTGTAGATTTACCATTGTAAAAGAGAAAAAATGATTCATACTTTGTTCTTGTCATCAGGTGGCAGTTTTGGACTCCCTCTCACCAAATCAGAAAGCCGAGCTGATCCTGGATCCAGACAGTAGCGCTTTGGACAATGAGACCATTGTGAGGGATGTGTTCAGCAGCTTGACAGAGTCCCCTGATGAAGAGCAGCTCGATCAGTTTTTCGAGACTTTTGCAGGGCTCGCTATGCAGGTGAATGCTTAACTGTGGGATTGCTTGTCATGTTTTCCCATCAACTGGGTTGATATAAAGGCCATGCAAAACATCTCCCGGGCTGAAGGACATCTGGAATAAGCCTCTTAGGGGCCTAAATTGGACCGACCTGTAATGATGAATTTCCAATATTCTCCTGGAATGACTTGATCCCTGGGATGTCTTGATTCCTACTGCTGATGCTCTGAAGTACAAAGATGTGCCACCAAGCTTAAACTCATTTCTGCCATGATTACCATAAAGGCAGCATGCCCCTCTGAAGTAAACCACAAATCATTTCCTTTACAGAGAAACATCACCGTCATCCAAAATCCAGCCGTAAGCGACACCATCCTGAACCTGACCTTGACAGCTCTTGCTCCTGAATTCCACGACTTTGAGCCAAGAGACTTCCAGCGGTGGTTCCAGGTCAATCTGGTTGTTGTGATGGCCAGCATCCATCCTGGCAGTTTGGTTGTGATCCCCAGTAACATCAGCTGTAGATCCTACAATGCCATGTAAGAGATGATCATTTTGAAGGCCACAGACGCACATGGCGAGGCTGCATAACAGAACTGCGACTCCAGACAGACTGCAATAACATGTGTTTTCTTCCCTCAGACTCACTGGTCTTCAGCAAAGTTTGGGATCCCTGCCACTGCATCTCTCACAGGGTGTGAGATCAAGCATCGAGTCACTAATGGAGACATTCAGACGTACGTGGCAAACTGCACTTTTGACACAATTGTTCTGGAAAGCCAATATCCACTACTCTAAAAATAGCTCTATTAATGCCATGTTTCCGATTGAATTTTCTCTCAAACAGGCTGCCCAAGGCCAAGACCTTTCTTGGTAAGTTGACTGTTATGGGTGTTTTTTGTTGGATGGTGCACTATCGATCACAATGCAGAAGACACAAGTTAGGCATGGCAAAGTTGTTAAGGGGGCTGCAATAAGTTTGCGTAACCTTGTCTAATTTGTCACGAGACTGACAATTATGTTTTGCCTTTCTCCAGTGCAAAGAAACAGCGGTTGATGGTAAGTCAAAAGAAAATGGAGACGTCTGAAATTGGTCCAACAATTCTCAAACTTAAGCTACAACGTCTGAAACATTCATTTCTTTTTTGTCTTTTGGCAGAGTACCGTGTCTGTGGTGGAGTCGACAGGTAGGCGCATCACTTTTTTGTTCAGAGTTGGGATAGGCAAAGGCGCTTTGAGCCATCCAATAGAGACAACAACAGCTTTCTTGTTAATGTTTCCTTCAGCTCACGGCTTGAACAATTCCTGTCTTCTGGCAATTCCTCTGGAGCCCTGTGCAATTTTGCCATCACTGAGCACGCCTGTTCCTCGGTAAGCTTTGTTTCGTCTACGTTGAGAGTGTCTGTGAGCCATGTGGCTCCTACTCCAGTATCTTGAGTTGATTTGCCTTAGACACACAGAAACCTCACTTTTCCCCCCCTGTATCATTTTGTTTTTCCAAGGCTACCCATCTCACACCCAGCAATTTGGTCACAGTGATGAAATGCTCTCTGGGAAGCCAAAGGACATATCCGGTAGAGGTCTGGAAGCTTTTCTTCCAAAAAGCATCTTCTGTGCTAGACCAGGCCCTTCTGGAACATTCCACCATGGTAAACCCAATCCCATAATCTCAGAGAACTCTTGTTTTCCTGTGTGAATTTTATGTCATGCCAAAATGGTTTCTGCCATTCCAGGCCCCCAACAACAGTGGCCCATCCCTGTCACATGCCCTTGAGGCACTTGGAGAGGTGAAAATCGCCAACTTCAGCCAGGCACAACTGCAGAATCAGAGCTTTGTCAGCAAGTGGTTCCAGGGGAAACTTCGTCCATTCTTGGCTGCTCCGTCCCGCAACTTCCTGGTCTGTCTCAGCTCCAGGAACTTCAGCTGCCAGACCTACCGAATTGTGTAAGTAAAGACGTGACACCTTGCTCCACTGTGGAAAAAAGATGGCAGAGGAGCCTGCAGTTGTCAAATAGATTAGATCTTAAGGGTCATCTTTCACATTTCAGCATCCAGGCTCTCAGCAGCCAAATGGCAGCCATGGACAGAGAAACACAGCAAGCAGTCTTCACTCACTTCATCTATCCATTCCTCGCAAGAAATGACTCATCAGGTAAAACCGGAGACTCGGGGCTCAACTCCGTAAAGTCTTGATACCATGCGGCGTTGATATCCTGCCAACGTCTTTGCTTGTGTCTTCATTTCAGATCCTGGCTGTGTCTCCAACATCAGTGGTAGCACGGAGTGGCTACAGACAAACTTTGGCAACTTCTCTGGTTTTGCAACCCTGCAGGATTTGCAAACCCTCAATCCAAACTTCTCCAGTGTAAGTGGCTGGTGTGATTGTAGTATTAGTGGCCCTCATTGAAAGGTCCACCTAGGGTTTGGTACTTAAACTGTCTTTGTTTCCTTTTGTAGGCAGATGCGTTGTCACTGCTTACCCCTACCCAGGTGGCACAGCTGACACTGAGCTCAGGGGCCTTGAATGACACAGACCTGATCGAGGTTGTGTTTGAGCGACTGGAGCAGGGTAACGCTCTGGAAAATGTGGATGAGTTCCTGAGGCAACTGACAGCAGATGGAGAGGTGGGCTACTCCTCCACTTTGGGAAAAAGGAAAATCCTGGGTTTTGAACTGAGCATAGTCAGCCGTGTACTTACATATCTATGTACATGTCTCTCCATCAATTGTGGGGGACTCGAAGCAGATTAAATGTTACTTTTCATCCTATTAGCATTTTTAATAGGCTGCTAGGAAAGCTTGGTCTGCTGGAAATGTATCAATTGTGTCGAGTTCAAATCCTCTCATGTGGTACTTTTGCAGGTCCCTGATATCCAACCTGTTGTGAGAGATCTTGTAATGAATCGGACCTTCACCATCATCAGTCCCCATTTCCCCGGCTTTGAAAGACAAGACTGGTTTGCTTGGTTCCGAGTAATACTGATTCCTGTCCTCCCAAGTTTCAATCCAGTGATGCTCAAGAGCGCAACCGCAAACATCAACTGCACAAACTACCGTGTCGTGTGAGTTGCATTGCACAGACGGACGACATTGCATGGCTCAGGTGTACAAAATGTGATTGAGGAACTGGTTATGAGTGTGTCTATTCACCATTTGCAGTGTGGGAGGGTTGGCCGAGGCTTCCCCTGCGATACCGTCGCGCAGGCAACGAGGGATCGCGGAAGTTCTGCTGGACTTCCTGATGAGATCTGCCGACGTCATCAACACACCAGGTATGGCCGACAGAGTAGACAGTGCCACACAGCTGCTTATTTGGGCTTGCCCATTGACTTCAGACCATGGCAAAGTATGCTTAAATTGCACTGAGTAGTGACCCAACCGTTTAATTGTATGGCAACTTTTCATTTGACCTGTCGCATGTATGTGTAATAACGAGAGATAACGCTTGCTACTTTGTAGACATGCTAATGTCCATTGTTTTTATGTCTTAGCTTGCAGGCAGGGAATCCGCAGTGACGAAGAATGGATCGAAACCAACCTGGGTCCGTTTTCCGAATACACAACCTACTCTGACCTGACATTCTTCAACATCTCTGGGGTAAATCACACGTTATGCTCAGAGTCTTCCTTTCAAGCACAGCGCAATGTCCGTAACCTTTTCACGTCTGCTCGTAGGTGTAGATTTACCATTGTAAAAGAGAAAAAATGATTCATACTTTGTTCTTGTCATCAGGTGGCAGTTTTGGACTCCCTCTCACCAAATCAGAAAGCCGAGCTGATCCTGGATCCAGACAGTAGCGCTTTGGACAATGAGACCATTGTGAGGGATGTGTTCAGCAGCTTGACAGAGTCCCCTGATGAAGAGCAGCTCGATCAGTTTTTCGAGACTTTTGCAGGGCTCGCTATGCAGGTGAATGCTTAACTGTGGGATTGCTTGTCATGTTTTCCCATCAACTGGGTTGATATAAAGGCCATGCAAAACATCTCCCGGGCTGAAGGACATCTGGAATAAGCCTCTTAGGGGCCTAAATTGGACCGACCTGTAATGATGAATTTCCAATATTCTCCTGGAATGACTTGATCCCTGGGATGTCTTGATTCCTACTGCTGATGCTCTGAAGTACAAAGATGTGCCACCAAGCTTAAACTCATTTCTGCCATGATTACCATAAAGGCAGCATGCCCCTCTGAAGTAAACCACAAATCATTTCCTTTACAGAGAAACATCACCGTCATCCAAAATCCAGCCGTAAGCGACACCATCCTGAACCTGACCTTGACAGCTCTTGCTCCTGAATTCCACGACTTTGAGCCAAGAGACTTCCAGCGGTGGTTCCAGGTCAATCTGGTTGTTGTGATGGCCAGCATCCATCCTGGCAGTTTGGTTGTGATCCCCAGTAACATCAGCTGTAGATCCTACAATGCCATGTAAGAGATGATCATTTTGAAGGCCACAGACGCACATGGCGAGGCTGCATAACAGAACTGCGACTCCAGACAGACCGCAATAACATGTGTTTTCTTCCCTCAGACTCACTGGTCTTCAGCAAAGTTTGGGATCCCTGCCACTGCATCTCTCACAGGGTGTGAGATCAAGCATCGAGTCACTAATGGAGACATTCAGACGTACGTGGCAAACTGCACTTTTGACACAATTGTTCTGGAAAGCCAATATCCACTACTCTAAAAATAGCTCTATTAATGCCATGTTTCCGATTGAATTTTCTCTCAAACAGGCTGCCCAAGGCCAAGACCTTTCTTGGTAAGTTGACTGTTATGGGTGTTTTTTGTTGGATGGTGCACTATCGATCACAATGCAGAAGACACAAGTTAGGCATGGCAAAGTTGTTAAGGGGGCTGCAATAAGTTTGCGTAACCTTGTCTAATTTGTCACGAGACTGACAATTATGTTTTGCCTTTCTCCAGTGCAAAGAAACAGCGGTTGATGGTAAGTCAAAAGAAAATGGAGACGTCTGAAATTGGTCCAACAATTCTCAAACTTAAGCTACAACGTCTGAAACATTCATTTCTTTTTTGTCTTTTGGCAGAGTACCGTGTCTGTGGTGGAGTCGACAGGTAGGCGCATCACTTTTTTGTTCAGAGTTGGGATAGGCAAAGGCGCTTTGAGCCATCCAATAGAGACAACAACAGCTTTCTTGTTAATGTTTCCTTCAGCTCACGGCTTGAACAATTCCTGTCTTCTGGCAATTCCTCTGGAGCCCTGTGCAATTTTGCCATCACTGAGCACGCCTGTTCCTCGGTAAGCTTTGTTTCGTCTACGTTGAGAGTGTCTGTGAGCCATGTGGCTCCTACTCCAGTATCTTGAGTTGATTTGCCTTAGACACACAGAAACCTCACTTTTCCCCCCCTGTATCATTTTGTTTTTCCAAGGCTACCCATCTCACACCCAGCAATTTGGTCACAGTGATGAAATGCTCTCTGGGAAGCCAAAGGACATATCCGGTAGAGGTCTGGAAGCTTTTCTTCCAAAAAGCATCTTCTGTGCTAGACCAGGCCCTTCTGGAACATTCCACCATGGTAAACCCAATCCCATAATCTCAGAGAACTCTTGTTTTCCTGTGTGAATTTTATGTCATGCCAAAATGGTTTCTGCCATTCCAGGCCCCCAACAACAGTGGCCCATCCCTGTCACATGCCCTTGAGGCACTTGGAGAGGTGAAAATCGCCAACTTCAGCCAGGCACAACTGCAGAATCAGAGCTTTGTCAGCAAGTGGTTCCAGGGGAAACTTCGTCCATTCTTGGCTGCTCCGTCCCGCAACTTCCTGGTCTGTCTCAGCTCCAGGAACTTCAGCTGCCAGACCTACCGAATTGTGTAAGTAAAGACGTGACACCTTGCTCCACTGTGGAAAAAAGATGGCAGAGGAGCCTGCAGTTGTCAAATAGATTAGATCTTAAGGGTCATCTTTCACATTTCAGCATCCAGGCTCTCAGCAGCCAAATGGCAGCCATGGACAGAGAAACACAGCAAGCAGTCTTCACTCACTTCATCTATCCATTCCTCGCAAGAAATGACTCATCAGGTAAAACCGGAGACTCGGGGCTCAACTCCGTAAAGTCTTGATACCATGCGGCGTTGATATCCTGCCAACGTCTTTGCTTGTGTCTTCATTTCAGATCCTGGCTGTGTCTCCAACATCAGTGGTAGCACGGAGTGGCTACAGACAAACTTTGGCAACTTCTCTGGTTTTGCAACCCTGCAGGATTTGCAAACCCTCAATCCAAACTTCTCCAGTGTAAGTGGCTGGTGTGATTGTAGTATTAGTGGCCCTCATTGAAAGGTCCACCTAGGGTTTGGTACTTAAACTGTCTTTGTTTCCTTTTGTAGGCAGATGCGTTGTCACTGCTTACCCCTACCCAGGTGGCACAGCTGACACTGAGCTCAGGGGCCTTGAATGACACAGACCTGATCGAGGTTGTGTTTGAGCGACTGGAGCAGGGTAACGCTCTGGAAAATGTGGATGAGTTCCTGAGGCAACTGACAGCAGATGGAGAGGTGGGCTACTCCTCCACTTTGGGAAAAAGGAAAATCCTGGGTTTTGAACTGAGCATAGTCAGCCGTGTACTTACATATCTATGTACATGTCTCTCCATCAATTGTGGGGGACTCGAAGCAGATTAAATGTTACTTTTCATCCTATTAGCATTTTTAATAGGCTGCTAGGAAAGCTTGGTCTGCTGGAAATGTATCAATTGTGTCGAGTTCAAATCCTCTCATGTGGTACTTTTGCAGGTCCCTGATATCCAACCTGTTGTGAGAGATCTTGTAATGAATCGGACCTTCACCATCATCAGTCCCCATTTCCCCGGCTTTGAAAGACAAGACTGGTTTGCTTGGTTCCGAGTAATACTGATTCCTGTCCTCCCAAGTTTCAATCCAGTGATGCTCAAGAGCGCAACCGCAAACATCAACTGCACAAACTACCGTGTCGTGTGAGTTGCATTGCACAGACGGACGACATTGCATGGCTCAGGTGTACAAAATGTGATTGAGGAACTGGTTATGAGTGTGTCTATTCACCATTTGCAGTGTGGGAGGGTTGGCCGAGGCTTCCCCTGCGATACCGTCGCGCAGGCAACGAGGGATCGCGGAAGTTCTGCTGGACTTCCTGATGAGATCTGCCGACGTCATCAACACACCAGGTATGGCCGACAGAGTAGACAGTGCCACACAGCTGCTTATTTGGGCTTGCCCATTGACTTCAGACCATGGCAAAGTATGCTTAAATTGCACTGAGTAATGACCCAACCGTTTAATTGTATGGCAACTTTTCATTTGACCTGTCGCATGTATGTGTAATAACGAGAGATAACGCTTGCTACTTTGTAGACATGCTAATGTCCATTGTTTTTATGTCTTAGCTTGCAGGCAGGGAATCCGCAGTGACGAAGAATGGATCGAAACCAACCTGGGTCCGTTTTCCGAATACACAACCTACTCTGACCTGACATTCTTCAACATCTCTGGGGTAAATCACACGTTATGCTCACAGTCTTCCTTTCAAGCACAGCGCAATGTCCGTAACCTTTTCACGTCTGCTCGTAGGTGTAGATTTACCATTGTAAAAGAGAAAAAATGATTCATACTTTGTTCTTGTCATCAGGTGGCAGTTTTGGACTCCCTCTCACCAAATCAGAAAGCCGAGCTGATCCTGGATCCAGACAGTAGCGCTTTGGACAATGAGACCATTGTGAGGGATGTGTTCAGCAGCTTGACAGAGTCCCCTGATGAAGAGCAGCTCGATCAGTTTTTCGAGACTTTTGCAGGGCTCGCTATGCAGGTGAATGCTTAACTGTGGGATTGCTTGTCATGTTTTCCCATCAACTGGGTTGATATAAAGGCCATGTAAAACATCTCCCGGGCTGAAGGACATCTGGAATAAGCCTCTTAGGGGCCTAAATTGGACCGACCTGTAATGATGAATTTCCAATATTCTCCTGGAATGACTTGATCCCTGGGATGTCTTGATTCCTACTGCTGATGCTCTGAAGTACAAAGATGTGCCACCAAGCTTAAACTCATTTCTGCCATGATTACCATAAAGGCAGCATGCCCCTCTGAAGTAAACCACAAATCATTTCCTTTACAGAGAAACATCACCGTCATCCAAAATCCAGCCGTAAGCGACACCATCCTGAACCTGACCTTGACAGCTCTTGCTCCTGAATTCCACGACTTTGAGCCAAGAGACTTCCAGCGGTGGTTCCAGGTCAATCTGGTTGTTGTGATGGCCAGCATCCATCCTGGCAGTTTGGTTGTGATCCCCAGTAACATCAGCTGTAGATCCTACAATGCCATGTAAGAGATGATCATTTTGAAGGCCACAGACGCACATGGCGAGGCTGCATAACAGAACTGCGACTCCAGACAGACCGCAATAACATGTGTTTTCTTCCCTCAGACTCACTGGTCTTCAGCAAAGTTTGGGATCCCTGCCACTGCATCTCTCACAGGGTGTGAGATCAAGCATCGAGTCACTAATGGAGACATTCAGACGTACGTGGCAAACTGCACTTTTGACACAATTGTTCTGGAAAGCCAATATCCACTACTCTAAAAATAGCTCTATTAATGCCATGTTTCCGATTGAATTTTCTCTCAAACAGGCTGCCCAAGGCCAAGACCTTTCTTGGTAAGTTGACTGTTATGGGTGTTTTTTGTTGCATGGTGCACTATCGATCACAATGCAGAAGACACAAGTTAGGCATGGCAAAGTTGTTAAGGGGGCTGCAATAAGTTTGCGTAACCTTGTCTAATTTGTCACGAGACTGACAATTATGTTTTGCCTTTCTCCAGTGCAAAGAAACAGCGGTTGATGGTAAGTCAAAAGAAAATGGAGACGTCTGAAATTGGTCCAACAATTCTCAAACTTAAGCTACAACGTCTGAAACATTCATTTCTTTTTTGTCTTTTGGCAGAGTACCGTGTCTGTGGTGGAGTCGACAGGTAGGCGCATCACTTTTTTGTTCAGAGTTGGGATAGGCAAAGGCGCTTTGAGCCATCCAATAGAGACAACAACAGCTTTCTTGTTAATGTTTCCTTCAGCTCACGGCTTGAACAATTCCTGTCTTCTGGCAATTCCTCTGGAGCCCTGTGCAATTTTGCCATCACTGAGCACGCCTGTTCCTCGGTAAGCTTTGTTTCGTCTACGTTGAGAGTGTCTGTGAGCCATGTGGCTCCTACTCCAGTATCTTGAGTTGATTTGCCTTAGACACACAGAAACCTCACTTTTCCCCCCCTGTATCATTTTGTTTTTCCAAGGCTACCCATCTCACACCCAGCAATTTGGTCACAGTGATGAAATGCTCTCTGGGAAGCCAAAGGACATATCCGGTAGAGGTCTGGAAGCTGTTCTTCCAAAAAGCATCTTCTGTGCTAGACCAGGCCCTTCTGGAACATTCCACCATGGTAAACCCAATCCCATAATCTCAGAGAACTCTTGTTTTCCTGTGTGAATTTTATGTCATGCCAAAATGGTTTCTGCCATTCCAGGCCCCCAACAACAGTGGCCCATCCCTGTCACATGCCCTTGAGGCACTTGGAGAGGTGAAAATCGCCAACTTCAGCCAGGCACAACTGCAGAATCAGAGCTTTGTCAGCAAGTGGTTCCAGGGGAAACTTCGTCCATTCTTGGCTGCTCCGTCCCGCAACTTCCTGGTCTGTCTCAGCTCCAGGAACTTCAGCTGCCAGACCTACCGAATTGTGTAAGTAAAGACGTGACACCTTGCTCCACTGTGGAAAAAAGATGGCAGAGGAGCCTGCAGTTGTCAAATAGATTAGATCTTAAGGGTCATCTTTCACATTTCAGCATCCAGGCTCTCAGCAGCCAAATGGCAGCCATGGACAGAGAAACACAGCAAGCAGTCTTCACTCACTTCATCTATCCATTCCTCGCAAGAAATGACTCATCAGGTAAAACCGGAGACTCGGGGCTCAACTCCGTAAAGTCTTGATACCATGCGGCGTTGATATCCTGCCAACGTCTTTGCTTGTGTCTTCATTTCAGATCCTGGCTGTGTCTCCAACATCAGTGGTAGCACGGAGTGGCTACAGACAAACTTTGGCAACTTCTCTGGTTTTGCAACCCTGCAGGATTTGCAAACCCTCAATCCAAACTTCTCCAGTGTAAGTGGCTGGTGTGATTGTAGTATTAGTGGCCCTCATTGAAAGGTCCACCTAGGGTTTGGTACTTAAACTGTCTTTGTTTCCTTTTGTAGGCAGATGCGTTGTCACTGCTTACCCCTACCCAGGTGGCACAGCTGACACTGAGCTCAGGGGCCTTGAATGACACAGACCTGATCGAGGTTGTGTTTGAGCGACTGGAGCAGGGTAACGCTCTGGAAAATGTGGATGAGTTCCTGAGGCAACTGACAGCAGATGGAGAGGTGGGCTACTCCTCCACTTTGGGAAAAAGGAAAATCCTGGGTTTTGAACTGAGCATAGTCAGCCGTGTACTTACATATCTATGTACATGTCTCTCCATCAATTGTGGGGGACTCGAAGCAGATTAAATGTTACTTTTCATCCTATTAGCATTTTTAATAGGCTGCTAGGAAAGCTTGGTCTGCTGGAAATGTATCAATTGTGTCGAGTTCAAATCCTCTCATGTGGTACTTTTGCAGGTCCCTGATATCCAACCTGTTGTGAGAGATCTTGTAATGAATCGGACCTTCACCATCATCAGTCCCCATTTCCCCGGCTTTGAAAGACAAGACTGGTTTGCTTGGTTCCGAGTAATACTGATTCCTGTCCTCCCAAGTTTCAATCCAGTGATGCTCAAGAGCGCAACCGCAAACATCAACTGCACAAACTACCGTGTCGTGTGAGTTGCATTGCACAGACGGACGACATTGCATGGCTCAGGTGTACAAAATGTGATTGAGGAACTGGTTATGAGTGTGTCTATTCACCATTTGCAGTGTGGGAGGGTTGGCCGAGGCTTCCCCTGCGATACCGTCGCGCAGGCAACGAGGGATCGCGGAAGTTCTGCTGGACTTCCTGATGAGATCTGCCGACGTCATCAACACACCAGGTATGGCCGACAGAGTAGACAGTGCCACACAGCTGCTTATTTGGGCTTGCCCATTGACTTCAGACCATGGCAAAGTATGCTTAAATTGCACTGAGTAGTGACCCAACCGTTTAATTGTATGGCAACTTTTCATTTGACCTGTCGCATGTATGTGTAATAACGAGAGATAACGCTTGCTACTTTGTAGACATGCTAATGTCCATTGTTTTTATGTCTTAGCTTGCAGGCAGGGAATCCGCAGTGACGAAGAATGGATCGAAACCAACCTGGGTCCGTTTTCCGAATACACAACCTACTCTGACCTGACATTCTTCAACATCTCTGGGGTAAATCACACGTTATGCTCACAGTCTTCCTTTCAAGCACAGCGCAATGTCCGTAACCTTTTCACGTCTGCTCGTAGGTGTAGATTTACCATTGTAAAAGAGAAAAAATGATTCATACTTTGTTCTTGTCATCAGGTGGCAGTTTTGGACTCCCTCTCACCAAATCAGAAAGCCGAGCTGATCCTGGATCCAGACAGTAGCGCTTTGGACAATGAGACCATTGTGAGGGATGTGTTCAGCAGCTTGACAGAGTCCCCTGATGAAGAGCAGCTCGATCAGTTTTTCGAGACTTTTGCAGGGCTCGCTATGCAGGTGAATGCTTAACTGTGGGATTGCTTGTCATGTTTTCCCATCAACTGGGTTGATATAAAGGCCATGCAAAACATCTCCCGGGCTGAAGGACATCTGGAATAAGCCTCTTAGGGGCCTAAATTGGACCGACCTGTAATGATGAATTTCCAATATTCTCCTGGAATGACTTGATCCCTGGGATGTCTTGATTCCTACTGCTGATGCTCTGAAGTACAAAGATGTGCCACCAAGCTTAAACTCATTTCTGCCATGATTACCATAAAGGCAGCATGCCCCTCTGAAGTAAACCACAAATCATTTCCTTTACAGAGAAACATCACCGTCATCCAAAATCCAGCCGTAAGCGACACCATCCTGAACCTGACCTTGACAGCTCTTGCTCCTGAATTCCACGACTTTGAGCCAAGAGACTTCCAGCGGTGGTTCCAGGTCAATCTGGTTGTTGTGATGGCCAGCATCCATCCTGGCAGTTTGGTTGTGATCCCCAGTAACATCAGCTGTAGATCCTACAATGCCATGTAAGAGATGATCATTTTGAAGGCCACAGACGCACATGGCGAGGCTGCATAACAGAACTGCGACTCCAGACAGACCGCAATAACATGTGTTTTCTTCCCTCAGACTCACTGGTCTTCAGCAAAGTTTGGGATCCCTGCCACTGCATCTCTCACAGGGTGTGAGATCAAGCATCGAGTCACTAATGGAGACATTCAGACGTACGTGGCAAACTGCACTTTTGACACAATTGTTCTGGAAAGCCAATATCCACTACTCTAAAAATAGCTCTATTAATGCCATGTTTCCGATTGAATTTTCTCTCAAACAGGCTGCCCAAGGCCAAGACCTTTCTTGGTAAGTTGACTGTTATGGGTGTTTTTTGTTGCATGGTGCACTATCGATCACAATGCAGAAGACACAAGTTAGGCATGGCAAAGTTGTTAAGGGGGCTGCAATAAGTTTGCGTAACCTTGTCTAATTTGTCACGAGACTGACAATTATGTTTTGCCTTTCTCCAGTGCAAAGAAACAGCGGTTGATGGTAAGTCAAAAGAAAATGGAGACGTCTGAAATTGGTCCAACAATTCTCAAACTTAAGCTACAACGTCTGAAACATTCATTTCTTTTTTGTCTTTTGGCAGAGTACCGTGTCTGTGGTGGAGTCGACAGGTAGGCGCATCACTTTTTTGTTCAGAGTTGGGATAGGCAAAGGCGCTTTGAGCCATCCAATAGAGACAACAACAGCTTTCTTGTTAATGTTTCCTTCAGCTCACGGCTTGAACAATTCCTGTCTTCTGGCAATTCCTCTGGAGCCCTGTGCAATTTTGCCATCACTGAGCACGCCTGTTCCTCGGTAAGCTTTGTTTCGTCTACGTTGAGAGTGTCTGTGAGCCATGTGGCTCCTACTCCAGTATCTTGAGTTGATTTGCCTTAGACACACAGAAACCTCACTTTTCCCCCCCTGTATCATTTTGTTTTTCCAAGGCTACCCATCTCACACCCAGCAATTTGGTCACAGTGATGAAATGCTCTCTGGGAAGCCAAAGGACATATCCGGTAGAGGTCTGGAAGCTGTTCTTCCAAAAAGCATCTTCTGTGCTAGACCAGGCCCTTCTGGAACATTCCACCATGGTAAACCCAATCCCATAATCTCAGAGAACTCTTGTTTTCCTGTGTGAATTTTATGTCATGCCAAAATGGTTTCTGCCATTCCAGGCCCCCAACAACAGTGGCCCATCCCTGTCACATGCCCTTGAGGCACTTGGAGAGGTGAAAATCGCCAACTTCAGCCAGGCACAACTGCAGAATCAGAGCTTTGTCAGCAAGTGGTTCCAGGGGAAACTTTGTCCATTCTTGGCTGCTCCGTCCCGCAACTTCCTGGTCTGTCTCAGCTCCAGGAACTTCAGCTGCCAGACCTACCGAATTGTGTAAGTAAAGACGTGACACCTTGCTCCACTGTGGAAAAAAGATGGCAGAGGAGCCTGCAGTTGTCAAATAGATTAGATCTTAAGGGTCATCTTTCACATTTCAGCATCCAGGCTCTCAGCAGCCAAATGGCAGCCATGGACAGAGAAACACAGCAAGCAGTCTTCACTCACTTCATCTATCCATTCCTCGCAAGAAATGACTCATCAGGTAAAACCGGAGACTCGGGGCTCAACTCCGTAAAGTCTTGATACCATGCGGCGTTGATATCCTGCCAACGTCTTTGCTTGTGTCTTCATTTCAGATCCTGGCTGTGTCTCCAACATCAGTGGTAGCACGGAGTGGCTACAGACAAACTTTGGCAACTTCTCTGGTTTTGCAACCCTGCAGGATTTGCAAACCCTCAATCCAAACTTCTCCAGTGTAAGTGGCTGGTGTGATTGTAGTATTAGTGGCCCTCATTGAAAGGTCCACCTAGGGTTTGGTACTTAAACTGTCTTTGTTTCCTTTTGTAGGCAGATGCGTTGTCACTGCTTACCCCTACCCAGGTGGCACAGCTGACACTGAGCTCAGGGGCCTTGAATGACACAGACCTGATCGAGGTTGTGTTTGAGCGACTGGAGCAGGGTAACGCTCTGGAAAATGTGGATGAGTTCCTGAGGCAACTGACAGCAGATGGAGAGGTGGGCTACTCCTCCACTTTGGGAAAAAGGAAAATCCTGGGTTTTGAACTGAGCATAGTCAGCCGTGTACTTACATATCTATGTACATGTCTCTCCATCAATTGTGGGGGACTCGAAGCAGATTAAATGTTACTTTTCATCCTATTAGCATTTTTAATAGGCTGCTAGGAAAGCTTGGTCTGCTGGAAATGTATCAATTGTGTCGAGTTCAAATCCTCTCATGTGGTACTTTTGCAGGTCCCTGATATCCAACCTGTTGTGAGAGATCTTGTAATGAATCGGACCTTCACCATCATCAGTCCCCATTTCCCCGGCTTTGAAAGACAAGACTGGTTTGCTTGGTTCCGAGTAATACTGATTCCTGTCCTCCCAAGTTTCAATCCAGTGATGCTCAAGAGCGCAACCGCAAACATCAACTGCACAAACTACCGTGTCGTGTGAGTTGCATTGCACAGACGGACGACATTGCATGGCTCAGGTGTACAAAATGTGATTGAGGAACTGGTTATGAGTGTGTCTATTCACCATTTGCAGTGTGGGAGGGTTGGCCGAGGCTTCCCCTGCGATACCGTCGCGCAGGCAACGAGGGATCGCGGAAGTTCTGCTGGACTTCCTGATGAGATCTGCCGACGTCATCAACACACCAGGTATGGTCGACAGAGTAGACAGTGCCACACAGCTGCTTATTTGGGCTTGCCCATTGACTTCAGACCATGGCAAAGTATGCTTAAATTGCACTGAGTAATGACCCAACCGTTTAATTGTATGGCAACTTTTCATTTGACCTGTCGCATGTATGTGTAATAACGAGAGATAACGCTTGCTACTTTGTAGACATGCTAATGTCCATTGTTTTTATGTCTTAGCTTGCAGGCAGGGAATCCGCAGTGACGAAGAATGGATCGAAACCAACCTGGGTCCGTTTTCCGAATACACAACCTACTCTGACCTGACATTCTTCAACATCTCTGGGGTAAATCACACGTTATGCTCACAGTCTTCCTTTCAAGCACAGCGCAATGTCCGTAACCTTTTCACGTCTGCTCGTAGGTGTAGATTTACCATTGTAAAAGAGAAAAAATGATTCATACTTTGTTCTTGTCATCAGGTGGCAGTTTTGGACTCCCTCTCACCAAATCAGAAAGCCGAGCTGATCCTGGATCCAGACAGTAGCGCTTTGGACAATGAGACCATTGTGAGGGATGTGTTCAGCAGCTTGACAGAGTCCCCTGATGAAGAGCAGCTCGATCAGTTTTTCGAGACTTTTGCAGGGCTCGCTATGCAGGTGAATGCTTAACTGTGGGATTGCTTGTCATGTTTTCCCATCAACTGGGTTGATATAAAGGCCATGCAAAACATCTCCCGGGCTGAAGGACATCTGGAATAAGCCTCTTAGGGGCCTAAATTGGACCGACCTGTAATGATGAATTTCCAATATTCTCCTGGAATGACTTGATCCCTGGGATGTCTTGATTCCTACTGCTGATGCTCTGAAGTACAAAGATGTGCCACCAAGCTTAAACTCATTTCTGCCATGATTACCATAAAGGCAGCATGCCCCTCTGAAGTAAACCACAAATCATTTCCTTTACAGAGAAACATCACCGTCATCCAAAATCCAGCCGTAAGCGACACCATCCTGAACCTGACCTTGACAGCTCTTGCTCCTGAATTCCACGACTTTGAGCCAAGAGACTTCCAGCGGTGGTTCCAGGTCAATCTGGTTGTTGTGATGGCCAGCATCCATCCTGGCAGTTTGGTTGTGATCCCCAGTAACATCAGCTGTAGATCCTACAATGCCATGTAAGAGATGATCATTTTGAAGGCCACAGACGCACATGGCGAGGCTGCATAACAGAACTGCGACTCCAGACAGACCGCAATAACATGTGTTTTCTTCCCTCAGACTCACTGGTCTTCAGCAAAGTTTGGGATCCCTGCCACTGCATCTCTCACAGGGTGTGAGATCAAGCATCGAGTCACTAATGGAGACATTCAGACGTACGTGGCAAACTGCACTTTTGACACAATTGTTCTGGAAAGCCAATATCCACTACTCTAAAAATAGCTCTATTAATGCCATGTTTCCGATTGAATTTTCTCTCAAACAGGCTGCCCAAGGCCAAGACCTTTCTTGGTAAGTTGACTGTTATGGGTGTTTTTTGTTGCATGGTGCACTATCGATCACAATGCAGAAGACACAAGTTAGGCATGGCAAAGTTGTTAAGGGGGCTGCAATAAGTTTGCGTAACCTTGTCTAATTTGTCACGAGACTGACAATTATGTTTTGCCTTTCTCCAGTGCAAAGAAACAGCGGTTGATGGTAAGTCAAAAGAAAATGGAGACGTCTGAAATTGGTCCAACAATTCTCAAACTTAAGCTACAACGTCTGAAACATTCATTTCTTTTTTGTCTTTTGGCAGAGTACCGTGTCTGTGGTGGAGTCGACAGGTAGGCGCATCACTTTTTTGTTCAGAGTTGGGATAGGCAAAGGCGCTTTGAGCCATCCAATAGAGACAACAACAGCTTTCTTGTTAATGTTTCCTTCAGCTCACGGCTTGAACAATTCCTGTCTTCTGGCAATTCCTCTGGAGCCCTGTGCAATTTTGCCATCACTGAGCACGCCTGTTCCTCGGTAAGCTTTGTTTCGTCTACGTTGAGAGTGTCTGTGAGCCATGTGGCTCCTACTCCAGTATCTTGAGTTGATTTGCCTTAGACACACAGAAACCTCACTTTTCCCCCCCTGTATCATTTTGTTTTTCCAAGGCTACCCATCTCACACCCAGCAATTTGGTCACAGTGATGAAATGCTCTCTGGGAAGCCAAAGGACATATCCGGTAGAGGTCTGGAAGCTGTTCTTCCAAAAAGCATCTTCTGTGCTAGACCAGGCCCTTCTGGAACATTCCACCATGGTAAACCCAATCCCATAATCTCAGAGAACTCTTGTTTTCCTGTGTGAATTTTATGTCATGCCAAAATGGTTTCTGCCATTCCAGGCCCCCAACAACAGTGGCCCATCCCTGTCACATGCCCTTGAGGCACTTGGAGAGGTGAAAATCGCCAACTTCAGCCAGGCACAACTGCAGAATCAGAGCTTTGTCAGCAAGTGGTTCCAGGGGAAACTTCGTCCATTCTTGGCTGCTCCGTCCCGCAACTTCCTGGTCTGTCTCAGCTCCAGGAACTTCAGCTGCCAGACCTACCGAATTGTGTAAGTAAAGACGTGACACCTTGCTCCACTGTGGAAAAAAGATGGCAGAGGAGCCTGCAGTTGTCAAATAGATTAGATCTTAAGGGTCATCTTTCACATTTCAGCATCCAGGCTCTCAGCAGCCAAATGGCAGCCATGGACAGAGAAACACAGCAAGCAGTCTTCACTCACTTCATCTATCCATTCCTCGCAAGAAATGACTCATCAGGTAAAACCGGAGACTCGGGGCTCAACTCCGTAAAGTCTTGATACCATGCGGCGTTGATATCCTGCCAACGTCTTTGCTTGTGTCTTCATTTCAGATCCTGGCTGTGTCTCCAACATCAGTGGTAGCACGGAGTGGCTACAGACAAACTTTGGCAACTTCTCTGGTTTTGCAACCCTGCAGGATTTGCAAACCCTCAATCCAAACTTCTCCAGTGTAAGTGGCTGGTGTGATTGTAGTATTAGTGGCCCTCATTGAAAGGTCCACCTAGGGTTTGGTACTTAAACTGTCTTTGTTTCCTTTTGTAGGCAGATGCGTTGTCACTGCTTACCCCTACCCAGGTGGCACAGCTGACACTGAGCTCAGGGGCCTTGAATGACACAGACCTGATCGAGGTTGTGTTTGAGCGACTGGAGCAGGGTAACGCTCTGGAAAATGTGGATGAGTTCCTGAGGCAACTGACAGCAGATGGAGAGGTGGGCTACTCCTCCACTTTGGGAAAAAGGAAAATCCTGGGTTTTGAACTGAGCATAGTCAGCCGTGTACTTACATATCTATGTACATGTCTCTCCATCAATTGTGGGGGACTCGAAGCAGATTAAATGTTACTTTTCATCCTATTAGCATTTTTAATAGGCTGCTAGGAAAGCTTGGTCTGCTGGAAATGTATCAATTGTGTCGAGTTCAAATCCTCTCATGTGGTACTTTTGCAGGTCCCTGATATCCAACCTGTTGTGAGAGATCTTGTAATGAATCGGACCTTCACCATCATCAGTCCCCATTTCCCCGGCTTTGAAAGACAAGACTGGTTTGCTTGGTTCCGAGTAATACTGATTCCTGTCCTCCCAAGTTTCAATCCAGTGATGCTCAAGAGCGCAACCGCAAACATCAACTGCACAAACTACCGTGTCGTGTGAGTTGCATTGCACAGACGGACGACATTGCATGGCTCAGGTGTACAAAATGTGATTGAGGAACTGGTTATGAGTGTGTCTATTCACCATTTGCAGTGTGGGAGGGTTGGCCGAGGCTTCCCCTGCGATACCGTCGCGCAGGCAACGAGGGATCGCGGAAGTTCTGCTGGACTTCCTGATGAGATCTGCCGACGTCATCAACACACCAGGTATGGTCGACAGAGTAGACAGTGCCACACAGCTGCTTATTTGGGCTTGCCCATTGACTTCAGACCATGGCAAAGTATGCTTAAATTGCACTGAGTAATGACCCAACCGTTTAATTGTATGGCAACTTTTCATTTGACCTGTCGCATGTATGTGTAATAACGAGAGATAACGCTTGCTACTTTGTAGACATGCTAATGTCCATTGTTTTTATGTCTTAGCTTGCAGGCAGGGAATCCGCAGTGACGAAGAATGGATCGAAACCAACCTGGGTCCGTTTTCCGAATACACAACCTACTCTGACCTGACATTCTTCAACATCTCTGGGGTAAATCACACGTTATGCTCACAGTCTTCCTTTCAAGCACAGCGCAATGTCCGTAACCTTTTCACGTCTGCTCGTAGGTGTAGATTTACCATTGTAAAAGAGAAAAAATGATTCATACTTTGTTCTTGTCATCAGGTGGCAGTTTTGGACTCCCTCTCACCAAATCAGAAAGCCGAGCTGATCCTGGATCCAGACAGTAGCGCTTTGGACAATGAGACCATTGTGAGGGATGTGTTCAGCAGCTTGACAGAGTCCCCTGATGAAGAGCAGCTCGATCAGTTTTTCGAGACTTTTGCAGGGCTCGCTATGCAGGTGAATGCTTAACTGTGGGATTGCTTGTCATGTTTTCCCATCAACTGGGTTGATATAAAGGCCATGCAAAACATCTCCCGGGCTGAAGGACATCTGGAATAAGCCTCTTAGGGGCCTAAATTGGACCGACCTGTAATGATGAATTTCCAATATTCTCCTGGAATGACTTGATCCCTGGGATGTCTTGATTCCTACTGCTGATGCTCTGAAGTACAAAGATGTGCCACCAAGCTTAAACTCATTTCTGCCATGATTACCATAAAGGCAGCATGCCCCTCTGAAGTAAACCACAAATCATTTCCTTTACAGAGAAACATCACCGTCATCCAAAATCCAGCCGTAAGCGACACCATCCTGAACCTGACCTTGACAGCTCTTGCTCCTGAATTCCACGACTTTGAGCCAAGAGACTTCCAGCGGTGGTTCCAGGTCAATCTGGTTGTTGTGATGGCCAGCATCCATCCTGGCAGTTTGGTTGTGATCCCCAGTAACATCAGCTGTAGATCCTACAATGCCATGTAAGAGATGATCATTTTGAAGGCCACAGACGCACATGGCGAGGCTGCATAACAGAACTGCGACTCCAGACAGACCGCAATAACATGTGTTTTCTTCCCTCAGACTCACTGGTCTTCAGCAAAGTTTGGGATCCCTGCCACTGCATCTCTCACAGGGTGTGAGATCAAGCATCGAGTCACTAATGGAGACATTCAGACGTACGTGGCAAACTGCACTTTTGACACAATTGTTCTGGAAAGCCAATATCCACTACTCTAAAAATAGCTCTATTAATGCCATGTTTCCGATTGAATTTTCTCTCAAACAGGCTGCCCAAGGCCAAGACCTTTCTTGGTAAGTTGACTGTTATGGGTGTTTTTTGTTGCATGGTGCACTATCGATCACAATGCAGAAGACACAAGTTAGGCATGGCAAAGTTGTTAAGGGGGCTGCAATAAGTTTGCGTAACCTTGTCTAATTTGTCACGAGACTGACAATTATGTTTTGCCTTTCTCCAGTGCAAAGAAACAGCGGTTGATGGTAAGTCAAAAGAAAATGGAGACGTCTGAAATTGGTCCAACAATTCTCAAACTTAAGCTACAACGTCTGAAACATTCATTTCTTTTTTGTCTTTTGGCAGAGTACCGTGTCTGTGGTGGAGTCGACAGGTAGGCGCATCACTTTTTTGTTCAGAGTTGGGATAGGCAAAGGCGCTTTGAGCCATCCAATAGAGACAACAACAGCTTTCTTGTTAATGTTTCCTTCAGCTCACGGCTTGAACAATTCCTGTCTTCTGGCAATTCCTCTGGAGCCCTGTGCAATTTTGCCATCACTGAGCACGCCTGTTCCTCGGTAAGCTTTGTTTCGTCTACGTTGAGAGTGTCTGTGAGCCATGTGGCTCCTACTCCAGTATCTTGAGTTGATTTGCCTTAGACACACAGAAACCTCACTTTTCCCCCCCTGTATCATTTTGTTTTTCCAAGGCTACCCATCTCACACCCAGCAATTTGGTCACAGTGATGAAATGCTCTCTGGGAAGCCAAAGGACATATCCGGTAGAGGTCTGGAAGCTTTTCTTCCAAAAAGCATCTTCTGTGCTAGACCAGGCCCTTCTGGAACATTCCACCATGGTAAACCCAATCCCATAATCTCAGAGAACTCTTGTTTTCCTGTGTGAATTTTATGTCATGCCAAAATGGTTTCTGCCATTCCAGGCCCCCAACAACAGTGGCCCATCCCTGTCACATGCCCTTGAGGCACTTGGAGAGGTGAAAATCGCCAACTTCAGCCAGGCACAACTGCAGAATCAGAGCTTTGTCAGCAAGTGGTTCCAGGGGAAACTTCGTCCATTCTTGGCTGCTCCGTCCCGCAACTTCCTGGTCTGTCTCAGCTCCAGGAACTTCAGCTGCCAGACCTACCGAATTGTGTAAGTAAAGACGTGACACCTTGCTCCACTGTGGAAAAAAGATGGCAGAGGAGCCTGCAGTTGTCAAATAGATTAGATCTTAAGGGTCATCTTTCACATTTCAGCATCCAGGCTCTCAGCAGCCAAATGGCAGCCATGGACAGAGAAACACAGCAAGCAGTCTTCACTCACTTCATCTATCCATTCCTCGCAAGAAATGACTCATCAGGTAAAACCGGAGACTCGGGGCTCAACTCCGTAAAGTCTTGATACCATGCGGCGTTGATATCCTGCCAACGTCTTTGCTTGTGTCTTCATTTCAGATCCTGGCTGTGTCTCCAACATCAGTGGTAGCACGGAGTGGCTACAGACAAACTTTGGCAACTTCTCTGGTTTTGCAACCCTGCAGGATTTGCAAACCCTCAATCCAAACTTCTCCAGTGTAAGTGGCTGGTGTGATTGTAGTATTAGTGGCCCTCATTGAAAGGTCCACCTAGGGTTTGGTACTTAAACTGTCTTTGTTTCCTTTTGTAGGCAGATGCGTTGTCACTGCTTACCCCTACCCAGGTGGCACAGCTGACACTGAGCTCAGGGGCCTTGAATGACACAGACCTGATCGAGGTTGTGTTTGAGCGACTGGAGCAGGGTAACGCTCTGGAAAATGTGGATGAGTTCCTGAGGCAACTGACAGCAGATGGAGAGGTGGGCTACTCCTCCACTTTGGGAAAAAGGAAAATCCTGGGTTTTGAACTGAGCATAGTCAGCCGTGTACTTACATATCTATGTACATGTCTCTCCATCAATTGTGGGGGACTCGAAGCAGATTAAATGTTACTTTTCATCCTATTAGCATTTTTAATAGGCTGCTAGGAAAGCTTGGTCTGCTGGAAATGTATCAATTGTGTCGAGTTCAAATCCTCTCATGTGGTACTTTTGCAGGTCCCTGATATCCAACCTGTTGTGAGAGATCTTGTAATGAATCGGACCTTCACCATCATCAGTCCCCATTTCCCCGGCTTTGAAAGACAAGACTGGTTTGCTTGGTTCCGAGTAATACTGATTCCTGTCCTCCCAAGTTTCAATCCAGTGATGCTCAAGAGCGCAACCGCAAACATCAACTGCACAAACTACCGTGTCGTGTGAGTTGCATTGCACAGACGGACGACATTGCATGGCTCAGGTGTACAAAATGTGATTGAGGAACTGGTTATGAGTGTGTCTATTCACCATTTGCAGTGTGGGAGGGTTGGCCGAGGCTTCCCCTGCGATACCGTCGCGCAGGCAACGAGGGATCGCGGAAGTTCTGCTGGACTTCCTGATGAGATCTGCCGACGTCATCAACACACCAGGTATGGCCGACAGAGTAGACAGTGCCACACAGCTGCTTATTTGGGCTTGCCCATTGACTTCAGACCATGGCAAAGTATGCTTAAATTGCACTGAGTAGTGACCCAACCGTTTAATTGTATGGCAACTTTTCATTTGACCTGTCGCATGTATGTGTAATAACGAGAGATAACGCTTGCTACTTTGTAGACATGCTAATGTCCATTGTTTTTATGTCTTAGCTTGCAGGCAGGGAATCCGCAGTGACGAAGAATGGATCGAAACCAACCTGGGTCCGTTTTCCGAATACACAACCTACTCTGACCTGACATTCTTCAACATCTCTGGGGTAAATCACACGTTATGCTCACAGTCTTCCTTTCAAGCACAGCGCAATGTCCGTAACCTTTTCACGTCTGCTCGTAGGTGTAGATTTACCATTGTAAAAGAGAAAAAATGATTCATACTTTGTTCTTGTCATCAGGTGGCAGTTTTGGACTCCCTCTCACCAAATCAGAAAGCCGAGCTGATCCTGGATCCAGACAGTAGCGCTTTGGACAATGAGACCATTGTGAGGGATGTGTTCAGCAGCTTGACAGAGTCCCCTGATGAAGAGCAGCTCGATCAGTTTTTCGAGACTTTTGCAGGGCTCGCTATGCAGGTGAATGCTTAACTGTGGGATTGCTTGTCATGTTTTCCCATCAACTGGGTTGATATAAAGGCCATGCAAAACATCTCCCGGGCTGAAGGACATCTGGAATAAGCCTCTTAGGGGCCTAAATTGGACCGACCTGTAATGATGAATTTCCAATATTCTCCTGGAATGACTTGATCCCTGGGATGTCTTGATTCCTACTGCTGATGCTCTGAAGTACAAAGATGTGCCACCAAGCTTAAACTCATTTCTGCCATGATTACCATAAAGGCAGCATGCCCCTCTGAAGTAAACCACAAATCATTTCCTTTACAGAGAAACATCACCGTCATCCAAAATCCAGCCGTAAGCGACACCATCCTGAACCTGACCTTGACAGCTCTTGCTCCTGAATTCCACGACTTTGAGCCAAGAGACTTCCAGCGGTGGTTCCAGGTCAATCTGGTTGTTGTGATGGCCAGCATCCATCCTGGCAGTTTGGTTGTGATCCCCAGTAACATCAGCTGTAGATCCTACAATGCCATGTAAGAGATGATCATTTTGAAGGCCACAGACGCACATGGCGAGGCTGCATAACAGAACTGCGACTCCAGACAGACCGCAATAACATGTGTTTTCTTCCCTCAGACTCACTGGTCTTCAGCAAAGTTTGGGATCCCTGCCACTGCATCTCTCACAGGGTGTGAGATCAAGCATCGAGTCACTAATGGAGACATTCAGACGTACGTGGCAAACTGCACTTTTGACACAATTGTTCTGGAAAGCCAATATCCACTACTCTAAAAATAGCTCTATTAATGCCATGTTTCCGATTGAATTTTCTCTCAAACAGGCTGCCCAAGGCCAAGACCTTTCTTGGTAAGTTGACTGTTATGGGTGTTTTTTGTTGGATGGTGCACTATCGATCACAATGCAGAAGACACAAGTTAGGCATGGCAAAGTTGTTAAGGGGGCTGCAATAAGTTTGCGTAACCTTGTCTAATTTGTCACGAGACTGACAATTATGTTTTGCCTTTCTCCAGTGCAAAGAAACAGCGGTTGATGGTAAGTCAAAAGAAAATGGAGACGTCTGAAATTGGTCCAACAATTCTCAAACTTAAGCTACAACGTCTGAAACATTCATTTCTTTTTTGTCTTTTGGCAGAGTACCGTGTCTGTGGTGGAGTCGACAGGTAGGCGCATCACTTTTTTGTTCAGAGTTGGGATAGGCAAAGGCGCTTTGAGCCATCCAATAGAGACAACAACAGCTTTCTTGTTAATGTTTCCTTCAGCTCACGGCTTGAACAATTCCTGTCTTCTGGCAATTCCTCTGGAGCCCTGTGCAATTTTGCCATCACTGAGCACGCCTGTTCCTCGGTAAGCTTTGTTTCGTCTACGTTGAGAGTGTCTGTGAGCCATGTGGCTCCTACTCCAGTATCTTGAGTTGATTTGCCTTAGACACACAGAAACCTCACTTTTCCCCCCCTGTATCATTTTGTTTTTCCAAGGCTACCCATCTCACACCCAGCAATTTGGTCACAGTGATGAAATGCTCTCTGGGAAGCCAAAGGACATATCCGGTAGAGGTCTGGAAGCTTTTCTTCCAAAAAGCATCTTCTGTGCTAGACCAGGCCCTTCTGGAACATTCCACCATGGTAAACCCAATCCCATAATCTCAGAGAACTCTTGTTTTCCTGTGTGAATTTTATGTCATGCCAAAATGGTTTCTGCCATTCCAGGCCCCCAACAACAGTGGCCCATCCCTGTCACATGCCCTTGAGGCACTTGGAGAGGTGAAAATCGCCAACTTCAGCCAGGCACAACTGCAGAATCAGAGCTTTGTCAGCAAGTGGTTCCAGGGGAAACTTCGTCCATTCTTGGCTGCTCCGTCCCGCAACTTCCTGGTCTGTCTCAGCTCCAGGAACTTCAGCTGCCAGACCTACCGAATTGTGTAAGTAAAGACGTGACACCTTGCTCCACTGTGGAAAAAAGATGGCAGAGGAGCCTGCAGTTGTCAAATAGATTAGATCTTAAGGGTCATCTTTCACATTTCAGCATCCAGGCTCTCAGCAGCCAAATGGCAGCCATGGACAGAGAAACACAGCAAGCAGTCTTCACTCACTTCATCTATCCATTCCTCGCAAGAAATGACTCATCAGGTAAAACCGGAGACTCGGGGCTCAACTCCGTAAAGTCTTGATACCATGCGGCGTTGATATCCTGCCAACGTCTTTGCTTGTGTCTTCATTTCAGATCCTGGCTGTGTCTCCAACATCAGTGGTAGCACGGAGTGGCTACAGACAAACTTTGGCAACTTCTCTGGTTTTGCAACCCTGCAGGATTTGCAAACCCTCAATCCAAACTTCTCCAGTGTAAGTGGCTGGTGTGATTGTAGTATTAGTGGCCCTCATTGAAAGGTCCACCTAGGGTTTGGTACTTAAACTGTCTTTGTTTCCTTTTGTAGGCAGATGCGTTGTCACTGCTTACCCCTACCCAGGTGGCACAGCTGACACTGAGCTCAGGGGCCTTGAATGACACAGACCTGATCGAGGTTGTGTTTGAGCGACTGGAGCAGGGTAACGCTCTGGAAAATGTGGATGAGTTCCTGAGGCAACTGACAGCAGATGGAGAGGTGGGCTACTCCTCCACTTTGGGAAAAAGGAAAATCCTGGGTTTTGAACTGAGCATAGTCAGCCGTGTACTTACATATCTATGTACATGTCTCTCCATCAATTGTGGGGGACTCGAAGCAGATTAAATGTTACTTTTCATCCTATTAGCATTTTTAATAGGCTGCTAGGAAAGCTTGGTCTGCTGGAAATGTATCAATTGTGTCGAGTTCAAATCCTCTCATGTGGTACTTTTGCAGGTCCCTGATATCCAACCTGTTGTGAGAGATCTTGTAATGAATCGGACCTTCACCATCATCAGTCCCCATTTCCCCGGCTTTGAAAGACAAGACTGGTTTGCTTGGTTCCGAGTAATACTGATTCCTGTCCTCCCAAGTTTCAATCCAGTGATGCTCAAGAGCGCAACCGCAAACATCAACTGCACAAACTACCGTGTCGTGTGAGTTGCATTGCACAGACGGACGACATTGCATGGCTCAGGTGTACAAAATGTGATTGAGGAACTGGTTATGAGTGTGTCTATTCACCATTTGCAGTGTGGGAGGGTTGGCCGAGGCTTCCCCTGCGATACCGTCGCGCAGGCAACGAGGGATCGCGGAAGTTCTGCTGGACTTCCTGATGAGATCTGCCGACGTCATCAACACACCAGGTATGGCCGACAGAGTAGACAGTGCCACACAGCTGCTTATTTGGGCTTGCCCATTGACTTCAGACCATGGCAAAGTATGCTTAAATTGCACTGAGTAGTGACCCAACCGTTTAATTGTATGGCAACTTTTCATTTGACCTGTCGCATGTATGTGTAATAACGAGAGATAACGCTTGCTACTTTGTAGACATGCTAATGTCCATTGTTTTTATGTCTTAGCTTGCAGGCAGGGAATCCGCAGTGACGAAGAATGGATCGAAACCAACCTGGGTCCGTTTTCCGAATACACAACCTACTCTGACCTGACATTCTTCAACATCTCTGGGGTAAATCACACGTTATGCTCACAGTCTTCCTTTCAAGCACAGCGCAATGTCCGTAACCTTTTCACGTCTGCTCGTAGGTGTAGATTTACCATTGTAAAAGAGAAAAAATGATTCATACTTTGTTCTTGTCATCAGGTGGCAGTTTTGGACTCCCTCTCACCAAATCAGAAAGCCGAGCTGATCCTGGATCCAGACAGTAGCGCTTTGGACAATGAGACCATTGTGAGGGATGTGTTCAGCAGCTTGACAGAGTCCCCTGATGAAGAGCAGCTCGATCAGTTTTTCGAGACTTTTGCAGGGCTCGCTATGCAGGTGAATGCTTAACTGTGGGATTGCTTGTCATGTTTTCCCATCAACTGGGTTGATATAAAGGCCATGCAAAACATCTCCCGGGCTGAAGGACATCTGGAATAAGCCTCTTAGGGGCCTAAATTGGACCGACCTGTAATGATGAATTTCCAATATTCTCCTGGAATGACTTGATCCCTGGGATGTCTTGATTCCTACTGCTGATGCTCTCAAGTACAAAGATGTGCCACCAAGCTTAAACTCATTTCTGCCATGATTACCATAAAGGCAGCATGCCCCTCTGAAGTAAACCACAAATCATTTCCTTTACAGAGAAACATCACCGTCATCCAAAATCCAGCCGTAAGCGACACCATCCTGAACCTGACCTTGACAGCTCTTGCTCCTGAATTCCACGACTTTGAGCCAAGAGACTTCCAGCGGTGGTTCCAGGTCAATCTGGTTGTTGTGATGGCCAGCATCCATCCTGGCAGTTTGGTTGTGATCCCCAGTAACATCAGCTGTAGATCCTACAATGCCATGTAAGAGATGATCATTTTGAAGGCCACAGACGCACATGGCGAGGCTGCATAACAGAACTGCGACTCCAGACAGACCGCAATAACATGTGTTTTCTTCCCTCAGACTCACTGGTCTTCAGCAAAGTTTGGGATCCCTGCCACTGCATCTCTCACAGGGTGTGAGATCAAGCATCGAGTCACTAATGGAGACATTCAGACGTACGTGGCAAACTGCACTTTTGACACAATTGTTCTGGAAAGCCAATATCCACTACTCTAAAAATAGCTCTATTAATGCCATGTTTCCGATTGAATTTTCTCTCAAACAGGCTGCCCAAGGCCAAGACCTTTCTTGGTAAGTTGACTGTTATGGGTGTTTTTTGTTGCATGGTGCACTATCGATCACAATGCAGAAGACACAAGTTAGGCATGGCAAAGTTGTTAAGGGGGCTGCAATAAGTTTGCGTAACCTTGTCTAATTTGTCACGAGACTGACAATTATGTTTTGCCTTTCTCCAGTGCAAAGAAACAGCGGTTGATGGTAAGTCAAAAGAAAATGGAGACGTCTGAAATTGGTCCAACAATTCTCAAACTTAAGCTACAACGTCTGAAACATTCATTTCTTTTTTGTCTTTTGGCAGAGTACCGTGTCTGTGGTGGAGTCGACAGGTAGGCGCATCACTTTTTTGTTCAGAGTTGGGATAGGCAAAGGCGCTTTGAGCCATCCAATAGAGACAACAACAGCTTTCTTGTTAATGTTTCCTTCAGCTCACGGCTTGAACAATTCCTGTCTTCTGGCAATTCCTCTGGAGCCCTGTGCAATTTTGCCATCACTGAGCACGCCTGTTCCTCGGTAAGCTTTGTTTCGTCTACGTTGAGAGTGTCTGTGAGCCATGTGGCTCCTACTCCAGTATCTTGAGTTGATTTGCCTTAGACACACAGAAACCTCACTTTTCCCCCCCTGTATCATTTTGTTTTTCCAAGGCTACCCATCTCACACCCAGCAATTTGGTCACAGTGATGAAATGCTCTCTGGGAAGCCAAAGGACATATCCGGTAGAGGTCTGGAAGCTTTTCTTCCAAAAAGCATCTTCTGTGCTAGACCAGGCCCTTCTGGAACATTCCACCATGGTAAACCCAATCCCATAATCTCAGAGAACTCTTGTTTTCCTGTGTGAATTTTATGTCATGCCAAAATGGTTTCTGCCATTCCAGGCCCCCAACAACAGTGGCCCATCCCTGTCACATGCCCTTGAGGCACTTGGAGAGGTGAAAATCGCCAACTTCAGCCAGGCACAACTGCAGAATCAGAGCTTTGTCAGCAAGTGGTTCCAGGGGAAACTTCGTCCATTCTTGGCTGCTCCGTCCCGCAACTTCCTGGTCTGTCTCAGCTCCAGGAACTTCAGCTGCCAGACCTACCGAATTGTGTAAGTAAAGACGTGACACCTTGCTCCACTGTGGAAAAAAGATGGCAGAGGAGCCTGCAGTTGTCAAATAGATTAGATCTTAAGGGTCATCTTTCACATTTCAGCATCCAGGCTCTCAGCAGCCAAATGGCAGCCATGGACAGAGAAACACAGCAAGCAGTCTTCACTCACTTCATCTATCCATTCCTCGCAAGAAATGACTCATCAGGTAAAACCGGAGACTCGGGGCTCAACTCCGTAAAGTCTTGATACCATGCGGCGTTGATATCCTGCCAACGTCTTTGCTTGTGTCTTCATTTCAGATCCTGGCTGTGTCTCCAACATCAGTGGTAGCACGGAGTGGCTACAGACAAACTTTGGCAACTTCTCTGGTTTTGCAACCCTGCAGGATTTGCAAACCCTCAATCCAAACTTCTCCAGTGTAAGTGGCTGGTGTGATTGTAGTATTAGTGGCCCTCATTGAAAGGTCCACCTAGGGTTTGGTACTTAAACTGTCTTTGTTTCCTTTTGTAGGCAGATGCGTTGTCACTGCTTACCCCTACCCAGGTGGCACAGCTGACACTGAGCTCAGGGGCCTTGAATGACACAGACCTGATCGAGGTTGTGTTTGAGCGACTGGAGCAGGGTAACGCTCTGGAAAATGTGGATGAGTTCCTGAGGCAACTGACAGCAGATGGAGAGGTGGGCTACTCCTCCACTTTGGGAAAAAGGAAAATCCTGGGTTTTGAACTGAGCATAGTCAGCCGTGTACTTACATATCTATGTACATGTCTCTCCATCAATTGTGGGGGACTCGAAGCAGATTAAATGTTACTTTTCATCCTATTAGCATTTTTAATAGGCTGCTAGGAAAGCTTGGTCTGCTGGAAATGTATCAATTGTGTCGAGTTCAAATCCTCTCATGTGGTACTTTTGCAGGTCCCTGATATCCAACCTGTTGTGAGAGATCTTGTAATGAATCGGACCTTCACCATCATCAGTCCCCATTTCCCCGGCTTTGAAAGACAAGACTGGTTTGCTTGGTTCCGAGTAATACTGATTCCTGTCCTCCCAAGTTTCAATCCAGTGATGCTCAAGAGCGCAACCGCAAACATCAACTGCACAAACTACCGTGTCGTGTGAGTTGCATTGCACAGACGGACGACATTGCATGGCTCAGGTGTACAAAATGTGATTGAGGAACTGGTTATGAGTGTGTCTATTCACCATTTGCAGTGTGGGAGGGTTGGCCGAGGCTTCCCCTGCGATACCGTCGCGCAGGCAACGAGGGATCGCGGAAGTTCTGCTGGACTTCCTGATGAGATCTGCCGACGTCATCAACACACCAGGTATGGCCGACAGAGTAGACAGTGCCACACAGCTGCTTATTTGGGCTTGCCCATTGACTTCAGACCATGGCAAAGTATGCTTAAATTGCACTGAGTAGTGACCCAACCGTTTAATTGTATGGCAACTTTTCATTTGACCTGTCGCATGTATGTGTAATAACGAGAGATAACGCTTGCTACTTTGTAGACATGCTAATGTCCATTGTTTTTATGTCTTAGCTTGCAGGCAGGGAATCCGCAGTGACGAAGAATGGATCGAAACCAACCTGGGTCCGTTTTCCGAATACACAACCTACTCTGACCTGACATTCTTCAACATCTCTGGGGTAAATCACACGTTATGCTCACAGTCTTCCTTTCAAGCACAGCGCAATGTCCGTAACCTTTTCACGTCTGCTCGTAGGTGTAGATTTACCATTGTAAAAGAGAAAAAATGATTCATACTTTGTTCTTGTCATCAGGTGGCAGTTTTGGACTCCCTCTCACCAAATCAGAAAGCCGAGCTGATCCTGGATCCAGACAGTAGCGCTTTGGACAATGAGACCATTGTGAGGGATGTGTTCAGCAGCTTGACAGAGTCCCCTGATGAAGAGCAGCTCGATCAGTTTTTCGAGACTTTTGCAGGGCTCGCTATGCAGGTGAATGCTTAACTGTGGGATTGCTTGTCATGTTTTCCCATCAACTGGGTTGATATAAAGGCCATGCAAAACATCTCCCGGGCTGAAGGACATCTGGAATAAGCCTCTTAGGGGCCTAAATTGGACCGACCTGTAATGATGAATTTCCAATATTCTCCTGGAATGACTTGATCCCTGGGATGTCTTGATTCCTACTGCTGATGCTCTGAAGTACAAAGATGTGCCACCAAGCTTAAACTCATTTCTGCCATGATTACCATAAAGGCAGCATGCCCCTCTGAAGTAAACCACAAATCATTTCCTTTACAGAGAAACATCACCGTCATCCAAAATCCAGCCGTAAGCGACACCATCCTGAACCTGACCTTGACAGCTCTTGCTCCTGAATTCCACGACTTTGAGCCAAGAGACTTCCAGCGGTGGTTCCAGGTCAATCTGGTTGTTGTGATGGCCAGCATCCATCCTGGCAGTTTGGTTGTGATCCCCAGTAACATCAGCTGTAGATCCTACAATGCCATGTAAGAGATGATCATTTTGAAGGCCACAGACGCACATGGCGAGGCTGCATAACAGAACTGCGACTCCAGACAGACCGCAATAACATGTGTTTTCTTCCCTCAGACTCACTGGTCTTCAGCAAAGTTTGGGATCCCTGCCACTGCATCTCTCACAGGGTGTGAGATCAAGCATCGAGTCACTAATGGAGACATTCAGACGTACGTGGCAAACTGCACTTTTGACACAATTGTTCTGGAAAGCCAATATCCACTACTCTAAAAATAGCTCTATTAATGCCATGTTTCCGATTGAATTTTCTCTCAAACAGGCTGCCCAAGGCCAAGACCTTTCTTGGTAAGTTGACTGTTATGGGTGTTTTTTGTTGCATGGTGCACTATCGATCACAATGCAGAAGACACAAGTTAGGCATGGCAAAGTTGTTAAGGGGGCTGCAATAAGTTTGCGTAACCTTGTCTAATTTGTCACGAGACTGACAATTATGTTTTGCCTTTCTCCAGTGCAAAGAAACAGCGGTTGATGGTAAGTCAAAAGAAAATGGAGACGTCTGAAATTGGTCCAACAATTCTCAAACTTAAGCTACAACGTCTGAAACATTCATTTCTTTTTTGTCTTTTGGCAGAGTACCGTGTCTGTGGTGGAGTCGACAGGTAGGCGCATCACTTTTTTGTTCAGAGTTGGGATAGGCAAAGGCGCTTTGAGCCATCCAATAGAGACAACAACAGCTTTCTTGTTAATGTTTCCTTCAGCTCACGGCTTGAACAATTCCTGTCTTCTGGCAATTCCTCTGGAGCCCTGTGCAATTTTGCCATCACTGAGCACGCCTGTTCCTCGGTAAGCTTTGTTTCGTCTACGTTGAGAGTGTCTGTGAGCCATGTGGCTCCTACTCCAGTATCTTGAGTTGATTTGCCTTAGACACACAGAAACCTCACTTTTCCCCCCCTGTATCATTTTGTTTTTCCAAGGCTACCCATCTCACACCCAGCAATTTGGTCACAGTGATGAAATGCTCTCTGGGAAGCCAAAGGACATATCCGGTAGAGGTCTGGAAGCTTTTCTTCCAAAAAGCATCTTCTGTGCTAGACCAGGCCCTTCTGGAACATTCCACCATGGTAAACCCAATCCCATAATCTCAGAGAACTCTTGTTTTCCTGTGTGAATTTTATGTCATGCCAAAATGGTTTCTGCCATTCCAGGCCCCCAACAACAGTGGCCCATCCCTGTCACATGCCCTTGAGGCACTTGGAGAGGTGAAAATCGCCAACTTCAGCCAGGCACAACTGCAGAATCAGAGCTTTGTCAGCAAGTGGTTCCAGGGGAAACTTCGTCCATTCTTGGCTGCTCCGTCCCGCAACTTCCTGGTCTGTCTCAGCTCCAGGAACTTCAGCTGCCAGACCTACCGAATTGTGTAAGTAAAGACGTGACACCTTGCTCCACTGTGGAAAAAAGATGGCAGAGGAGCCTGCAGTTGTCAAATAGATTAGATCTTAAGGGTCATCTTTCACATTTCAGCATCCAGGCTCTCAGCAGCCAAATGGCAGCCATGGACAGAGAAACACAGCAAGCAGTCTTCACTCACTTCATCTATCCATTCCTCGCAAGAAATGACTCATCAGGTAAAACCGGAGACTCGGGGCTCAACTCCGTAAAGTCTTGATACCATGCGGCGTTGATATCCTGCCAACGTCTTTGCTTGTGTCTTCATTTCAGATCCTGGCTGTGTCTCCAACATCAGTGGTAGCACGGAGTGGCTACAGACAAACTTTGGCAACTTCTCTGGTTTTGCAACCCTGCAGGATTTGCAAACCCTCAATCCAAACTTCTCCAGTGTAAGTGGCTGGTGTGATTGTAGTATTAGTGGCCCTCATTGAAAGGTCCACCTAGGGTTTGGTACTTAAACTGTCTTTGTTTCCTTTTGTAGGCAGATGCGTTGTCACTGCTTACCCCTACCCAGGTGGCACAGCTGACACTGAGCTCAGGGGCCTTGAATGACACAGACCTGATCGAGGTTGTGTTTGAGCGACTGGAGCAGGGTAACGCTCTGGAAAATGTGGATGAGTTCCTGAGGCAACTGACAGCAGATGGAGAGGTGGGCTACTCCTCCACTTTGGGAAAAAGGAAAATCCTGGGTTTTGAACTGAGCATAGTCAGCCGTGTACTTACATATCTATGTACATGTCTCTCCATCAATTGTGGGGGACTCGAAGCAGATTAAATGTTACTTTTCATCCTATTAGCATTTTTAATAGGCTGCTAGGAAAGCTTGGTCTGCTGGAAATGTATCAATTGTGTCGAGTTCAAATCCTCTCATGTGGTACTTTTGCAGGTCCCTGATATCCAACCTGTTGTGAGAGATCTTGTAATGAATCGGACCTTCACCATCATCAGTCCCCATTTCCCCGGCTTTGAAAGACAAGACTGGTTTGCTTGGTTCCGAGTAATACTGATTCCTGTCCTCCCAAGTTTCAATCCAGTGATGCTCAAGAGCGCAACCGCAAACATCAACTGCACAAACTACCGTGTCGTGTGAGTTGCATTGCACAGACGGACGACATTGCATGGCTCAGGTGTACAAAATGTGATTGAGGAACTGGTTATGAGTGTGTCTATTCACCATTTGCAGTGTGGGAGGGTTGGCCGAGGCTTCCCCTGCGATACCGTCGCGCAGGCAACGAGGGATCGCGGAAGTTCTGCTGGACTTCCTGATGAGATCTGCCGACGTCATCAACACACCAGGTATGGCCGACAGAGTAGACAGTGCCACACAGCTGCTTATTTGGGCTTGCCCATTGACTTCAGACCATGGCAAAGTATGCTTAAATTGCACTGAGTAGTGACCCAACCGTTTAATTGTATGGCAACTTTTCATTTGACCTGTCGCATGTATGTGTAATAACGAGAGATAACGCTTGCTACTTTGTAGACATGCTAATGTCCATTGTTTTTATGTCTTAGCTTGCAGGCAGGGAATCCGCAGTGACGAAGAATGGATCGAAACCAACCTGGGTCCGTTTTCCGAATACACAACCTACTCTGACCTGACATTCTTCAACATCTCTGGGGTAAATCACACGTTATGCTCACAGTCTTCCTTTCAAGCACAGCGCAATGTCCGTAACCTTTTCACGTCTGCTCGTAGGTGTAGATTTACCATTGTAAAAGAGAAAAAATGATTCATACTTTGTTCTTGTCATCAGGTGGCAGTTTTGGACTCCCTCTCACCAAATCAGAAAGCCGAGCTGATCCTGGATCCAGACAGTAGCGCTTTGGACAATGAGACCATTGTGAGGGATGTGTTCAGCAGCTTGACAGAGTCCCCTGATGAAGAGCAGCTCGATCAGTTTTTCGAGACTTTTGCAGGGCTCGCTATGCAGGTGAATGCTTAACTGTGGGATTGCTTGTCATGTTTTCCCATCAACTGGGTTGATATAAAGGCCATGCAAAACATCTCCCGGGCTGAAGGACATCTGGAATAAGCCTCTTAGGGGCCTAAATTGGACCGACCTGTAATGATGAATTTCCAATATTCTCCTGGAATGACTTGATCCCTGGGATGTCTTGATTCCTACTGCTGATGCTCTGAAGTACAAAGATGTGCCACCAAGCTTAAACTCATTTCTGCCATGATTACCATAAAGGCAGCATGCCCCTCTGAAGTAAACCACAAATCATTTCCTTTACAGAGAAACATCACCGTCATCCAAAATCCAGCCGTAAGCGACACCATCCTGAACCTGACCTTGACAGCTCTTGCTCCTGAATTCCACGACTTTGAGCCAAGAGACTTCCAGCGGTGGTTCCAGGTCAATCTGGTTGTTGTGATGGCCAGCATCCATCCTGGCAGTTTGGTTGTGATCCCCAGTAACATCAGCTGTAGATCCTACAATGCCATGTAAGAGATGATCATTTTGAAGGCCACAGACGCACATGGCGAGGCTGCATAACAGAACTGCGACTCCAGACAGACCGCAATAACATGTGTTTTCTTCCCTCAGACTCACTGGTCTTCAGCAAAGTTTGGGATCCCTGCCACTGCATCTCTCACAGGGTGTGAGATCAAGCATCGAGTCACTAATGGAGACATTCAGACGTACGTGGCAAACTGCACTTTTGACACAATTGTTCTGGAAAGCCAATATCCACTACTCTAAAAATAGCTCTATTAATGCCATGTTTCCGATTGAATTTTCTCTCAAACAGGCTGCCCAAGGCCAAGACCTTTCTTGGTAAGTTGACTGTTATGGGTGTTTTTTGTTGCATGGTGCACTATCGATCACAATGCAGAAGACACAAGTTAGGCATGGCAAAGTTGTTAAGGGGGCTGCAATAAGTTTGCGTAACCTTGTCTAATTTGTCACGAGACTGACAATTATGTTTTGCCTTTCTCCAGTGCAAAGAAACAGCGGTTGATGGTAAGTCAAAAGAAAATGGAGACGTCTG